>NC_081564.1:950860-1085770 GCF_022355385.1 Mustela nigripes
GGGGGGGGGGGGACCCGCCCTCCTGGCCCTGGGACACCGAGCCTCAGCGGCCCCGTACCCGGCTTCCAAGTACTCGCTGTCACACTGGACCCGTGCCCTCCCCTGTCACCTCCTGTCATGCCACAGCCCCCAACGCCACCACCCGGCTTTCAAGGGGGAGGGCGGAGGCCACCCAAACAGACAGCCGGGCTGAGAACTTCCCCTCAGCCAGGGGCAGGTCCCGTGGCCTCAGTAAACAGGTTTCAAAACCATTAGTCAGCACTTTGGCCCGCAGATCCGCCTCAGGTTCCCAGTCCCCAAACTGGCTCTCCAGGGTCCCGGACCCTCACCGGAGCCGGGCCCCACCTGCGGCCCCAAGGGCGGCGAAGGGACCCGGAGGGGGCCTCCGGAGCCGGCTGGGCCTGAGGTGGACTGCCGCCTGGTTGCCGGCTGCCTCTGGCCTGGGCTGTCTGCCCCGACTGCCAGCTAGAAGGAATCTCCGCGGGCCCCTCCCCTCCCCCAGCCTGACGCAGGGAGGGACCGGCCAATGCCAGGCTGGAGCAGTGTCAACAAACAAGCCGCCGGCCCAGACAGGTGGGCCAGGCCCCGGCACCTCCCTGCCCCAGGCCTGCGCTGAGGACAGGACCCACGGTCTGGGCCACTGGGTCGGATCCCCCCGAGGCTCACGCCGCAGCTAGCTTGACCTCCGTCAGTCCCAGGAAGGCGACCCGTGGTGTCCTGCTAGTGCCCGCGGCAGACAGGCTGCTAGGGCCGGCAGGACTCTCCCCGCATGCCCAGAGGAAGCAGGCCCCAAACTGGGCCGAGAAAGAAGTCTCCAGGGTCCTGCTCAGGCCTCTCGGTTGGACAGGCCAGACAGCGATCCACACCCAGGGGTGCCCAGTTCCTCCCAACACAAGACCCTGGCCTAGCACCTTCCACTACCCAGCGGGGTCTCAGCACCTGGCTGGCCTGGGACCCACAGTCGTGCGGCCTGAGGCTGTGCACCGGCCAGCCAGGGAGGGTAACACACCCCCTCCCCACCACTGACGCACCCAGAGCCTTACCTGGAAGTCATACAAAGCCACGATGTTTTCGTGTTTCAATTCCTAGGACAGAAACCAAGTTTCTTAGGATCAAAAGCTAACTCATCCCCCGCCATCTCCCCTACCGCTTCCAGAGCCCGCTCACCTTGAGGATCTTGATTTCTTTCCCCAGCAGTGTCTGGGACTTGGCCAGGTTCTTTTTGTTAATGCACTTGACCGCGACCTCCAGGTCATGCTTCTAAAAAGCAAGCATGGATGTTCCTCAGGGGCCGGGAACCCAGAAATCCGTAGAGGGCCACCCCCAGGCCGAGTAAGCACCTGGGGGGGGGGGGTTCCAATGCCAGTGGAAAGGCCCCAGGTGTGGAGTGGCAGAGATGGGCTGTCCGGGGAAGCAGGAGCCCAGGATGTGGGGATGGGGACGAAGGGCCCATGTGGGGGGGTGGGCATGAAAACCCCCGCGGCGCGTGGCGGGGATGGCCCCGGGGTGGGGATGCCTGGGCGTGAGGAAGAGATGGGGGTCCCCGAGAGTGGGGCGGGGCCGGGGGTCCCGGTGTGAGGCGGGGTCGCGGGTGGCCGGCTGTGGGTCACCGCACACCGGGGGGGGGGGGGCCCCCCCGACGTCGGGGGGGGGGAGGAGGGGGCGCCCCCTCGCCGGGGCTTGGTCCGGGCCCGCCGGCGCCCCTCACCTCCCGGTGGCGCCCCTTGAAGACCACGGCGAAGGCGCCGTGGCCGATCAGGTCCTTGCGCGAGAACTCGAACTTGCCCACGGCCTCCAGGCCGCCGCGGCCGGGCTCCATGGCGCGGGCGGGCGGCTCAGGCGGCGGCTCGGGCCGGCGGCGGCGGGCGGGGGGCGCGCCCCATCGGGCAGGCTGGGTCCGCCTCCAGTCCCGCGGGCCGCTCGGGGCGCGCTGGCAGTGCCGGCGGCGGGTCCGAACCCCGTCCCGGCTGCGACTCGGCTGGGCTCCGGGCTCCGGCTCGGACTCCGACGGGGAAACAAAAGAGCCGCGGCCGCCGGGCCCCAGGGCCTGAGACGCCGGCGCAGGCGCAGAGCGCGCCCGGGGGCGGGGCCGGGGCGGGGCCGGGGCGGGGCCTGGCGGGGCGGCCGCGCTAAGTGGGCGGTGGTGCAGGCGGCGGGGCGGGGCCCTTCGGGGGCGGGGCCGTGCCGGGGGCGGGGACAGCGCTCGACTCGCCCCTGGAGTGGCTCATCTCTGCACCGCGGTGTTAGTATCTGGACGCGGCCTGCGCCCCCCCCCGCCCCCCCGGGCTTGGGACCGCCCAGAATAAGTCGGGCTGCTTTAGAGCTGTCGCATTTTATTTATTTTTATTATCATTCTTTTGTTTTTAGTAGGCTCCACACCCCAGCGCTGAGCCCAACTGCGGGGCTTGACCTCAGGACCCTGAGATCAAGACCTGAGAGGCTGGAGAGTCGCAGGCTTAACACTCAGGCACCTGAGGGGATGCATTTTAAATTGTGTTCAACAGTAACAAATTGTCTGCCACATTGAGCCAAAACATAGGAAATCAGAGGGCAATTTCCCGTAAATCCTTTCACTGGGGTGATACACAGCAGATTCCTAGACGCAGCGTTCAATAGACATGTGCTCGGGCTTAAAGTGCCCCAAAGTTTAGAAGTAAGAACGGGACTACTAGCTGTCATTTAGAAAGTCCTGCGTAGGTAATATACAGGAGAACGCGGAGCCCAGGGCCTACCACTGGCCAGTCCGTCCCCAGAGTGACTCATTTATTTCTCCAATGATTCCATGAGATGCTGGAATGCTGTTCTATCTCCGTTTGACAGATGAGAACATTGAGGCCCAAAGAAATGTACCCAAAGTCACACAGCAAGCAAGGAGAACAGATTCTCATGCAAGAAACTGCTAGCAGAGGCTGCCTGGGGAAGAGCCGGTGCTTTTCACTGTCTACCTTGCGCACCAGCGTGAATTATTCTAGTCTTGGTCGAGTCCCGCTCCGGTACTGGGGAGTAGGAGCACTCCTCCTCTCTGCGCCCCTGCCCGCAGTGACACCCCAGGCTGGTGGCACCACCCTGCCCGTGGGGCAATGGGCAGCTCTCTGGGCTGGACCCTCCCTGCCGCCTTCAGAGCTGCCTGGAGGCTACTCTTCCCAAAGCCCTGGCAGGAAGGCCACGCAGATCTCCTGGAAGATCCTTCACCTGTACTCGGGGCCCTTCTCCAGGCCCCAGAACGTGCAGGCTCCTGACCCTGAACTGAGGCCAGCGGCCACCAGAACTGGGAGGGACCAGGAGTGTCCTGACCAAGCACCTTGCTTTTTTGCTTTTCAGGGGAGAGGTCACCCACATCACCCCTAAGGTCACTTTCCGTGCCCTCTGTGCTCCAACACCAGCTACGTCTGCCCAGGGCCAGAGAGCAACAGCAGCAGCCGCACAGAGTGCCCACCGCCCTCAGCAATGGTTTGGGGGGAGGGCGGCGGGGGCGGGGGGGGGGGGGGGGGGAAACAAGCCGCTGCTGTAACTGCACAAAAGGTCGTTAGTTACAATGGAGGAAGCACGCTGGGCAGGCCTGCTGGGTGGTGGGGTGGGAGTGGCTGTGGAGGCAGGGGTGCTGGAGGGAGCTGGTGCCTGGGGCAGGAGCCCCGCCCAACTGGGAAGGGGATCTTCAATCTCAACTCCAGGAAGGTCAGTGGAGTCAGGAGTGGGTGGGTGGAGGTGGGATTTGCATTTGGAAGACGTCACTGGGCCCCAGAGGAGGAGAGCCCCCCTCCGTCTCCCAAAACTGGGTACACCCAGTTCCCCCCCAATGGGCCCTGCCAGGTTCCTGTCCTCCTCTGTCTTATGTCTCATTATTCCCATCTGGCAATCTGTGCACTCACTGAGCTGTTCCGTAACCTCCCCATCAGGCCGCAGCATGGTCCCCTGGGGGCACATTCCCAGCTGGGGGCAGGCTCGGCTACAGGACCCTCCACCCTATAGCAGCTTGCTACTCGAAGCGACCTTCTGAGCCTTTAGGTGCCACACAGTTTACATTTTTGTGCCTTTGGGGGTGACTTCACTACAGCCCCCTATGGGGCGCGGGGGAGGGCTGTCCGTGTTCCTGAGCACAGGGAGGCTGTGGCGGAGCAAATGCATCAGGGAGCTCCGGCAGAGCCGTGGGATGTTACTGAACCAACAACATGTCTTAAGTAAGGTGTCTTTAAACAGAAGCATGTATCACGTATTCGATATATATTGAGCGGTGACAAAGGCCTCGTGAGCATAGGCCCACAGAAACCGAGCCCTGCGCTTCCACAGTGTCCTGCTAACTCCCTGTTCCTCGCTCCTGGGGGCAAGCAGAGCACGCGTACCGCGACCCCAAACTGGCTGTGTGCACCGTAGCTCGGTGGCACTCGTATAGGGAGGGGCTCTCACGCCCACGTTGACCCTAGGAAGTAGGTTATGGTCCCTGTTCGCACTTCACGGGAGTAGAAGCTGAGGATCAGAGACGCGTAGGCGCCCACCCAAGGTCACACGGCTAAGTGGCCGCTCTCGGACTGAAGCCAGGCATCCCGGTTCCACCGAACTCACGTGCTCCTTGTCCTCCTGGTGCCCAAGGCAAGGACTGAGTGCCGTCCATCTCTGACCCCCACCGTCCTGCCCACGGCCTGGCAAAACAGTAAGGACACTTGCAAAGGAAGTTGAAAGAACTTTAAGACCCACCTCACTCAACATGCGAAACCCCACCCCAGCTACCCACCCACACTGGGCTCCAAGGCCACCGCCACCTTCTACAACAAGCATGACAAACTGGTGTCATTTCAAAGGGCCTGGTGCTGCCTCCCCAGAGCCTTAAGGCCAGAGCTGGGGGGGGGGGGGGGCTGTGATCATTTAGTAATGTCTGTCACAGACGCTGGGGTGGAGGGTGTTGGTGAGTCTTCAGACAGACAAAGTCCACATTCTTGGGTCACCATGACTTCAAAGATGTCAAACTTTCAGGGCACCTGGGTGGCTCCGTCGTTAAGTGTCTGCCTTCCTTCGGCTCAGGTCATGATTCCAAGGTTCTGAGATCGAGCCCCACGTTGGGCTTTAGTGGGAAGCCTTCTTCTCCTGCTTGTGTCTCCACTCTCCCCACGTCCCTCTGTCAAATAAATAAATAAAATCTTTAAAAAAATATATCAAACTTTCAGAAAGTCAAAAACCTTACAAATATGGAAAAAGCAGGGGCTGGAAGTTTATTGAATTCATTAACAAGGAAACCGCAGGATGGTAGAGATGGTTGCTGGGTGGGGAGCAGGGGGCCCTGGCTGGCTCATTTGGTGGAGCACGTGACTCTTGATCTCAACGTTGTGAGCTTGAGTCCCACACTGGGTGTGACGTCTACTTAAAGCAAAAAAAAAAAAAAAAGAGAGAGAGAGAGAAGGTTGCTGAGTGGAATTTGAGGAATCGGTTATTTGCAGAGATGTGACGAAGAGTAGATTGTTGGCTGGTCAGATACGAAACTGTTCCTTGTTCTCCAGGACGAACATTTAACCTGCGATGATCTTTCTGCATCACAGAAACCGGCAAGTTTGCCCGGAGATAGTATCGCAGACCCAGAGCCTTCAATCCATGGGTAACAGTAACCCAGAACGCGCAGAACCCCTCCAACAAGGACTGGCAAACTTACATGGAAGGGGCCAAACCCAGCCCTCCTCTTGATTTTTTTTTTCTTCCTTTTTTATTATGGTAAAATAAACATAACTTGAAAACTGGCATCTTAGCTTACAATTTAAGTGGACAATTCGGGGGTATTAAGCACATTCACGCCATTGTCAGCCGCCGCTGGGGTCCACCTTCAGAACTTTCTCGTCTTCCCAAACTGACGCTCTGTCCCCACTAAACATGGACCCGCCCGGCCCCTAGTGCCCACCATCCGCTCTGTCTCTAGGAGCCCGAGGGCTCTGGGGCCCCCGGGTAGGTGGGATCACACAGCGTTGGATGATGACCGGCTCATTGCCCTCAGCGTCAAGTGCCCAAGCTTCATCCATCTGAGGCCGGGGTCCGAAGTCCCTTCCTCCTGAGGCTGAGCGGTGGTCCATTGTAGGGATGGACCACGTTTTGACTGTCCACTTGTGCACTGATGGACCCTGAGGTCCCTTCCACACTTTAGCTGCTGTGAACAACGCTGCTACGGACACAGGTGTGCCAATGTCTTAGATCCTGCTTTCCACTCTTGGCGGCGCACCCCCGGGTGTGGGACTGTCGGCTCATACGGGAGCCCTAGTTTTAACCGGTTGAGGGAGCTCTGCACTGTCTTCCAGAGCGGCTGTCCCAGGTCGCTTTCGACCAGCAGGGCAAGAGGGTTCCAGGTTCTCCACGTCCCCACCAACACTCGTGATTCTCTGATTTTTTTAAAAATAGGCGAGTGGGTGTGAAGTGGCTTCTCAAGTGGTGTTGATTTGCATTTCCCTGGTGACTGGCGATGCCGAGCGTCTTCCCCTGTGCGTGGGGCCTCTGTCTTCCCGGGAGAGACGCCTGCTCGAGCCTTTGGCTAGTTTCTTTCTTTCTTTTTTTTTTTTTTTAAGATTTTATGTATTTATTTGACAGACAGAGATCACAAGTAGGCAGAGAGGCAGGCAGAGAGAGAGGAGGAAGCAGGCTCCCTGCTGAGCAGAGAGCCCGATGTGGGACTCGATCCCAGGACCCTGGGATCATGACCTGAGCCAAAAGCAGAGGCTTTAACCCACTGAGCCACCCAGGTGCCCCTGGCCAGTTTCTAATCAGGTTGTTGGAGCTGTGGTTCTTTACACATTCTAGACTAAACCCAACAGCGTCCCCCGTTTCTCGAGGCGGCTGGTTTAGAGCTGTGGCTGCAGAGAGGAGGAGCCAGGGGTCTTGGTGGCCTGTGGAGCCATGTTTCCACCTGGCTTCATGGAAGCCGTGGGCCCACCTCGCCTTGAATTTCCAAACCATCCTCAGATGGGCCTGGTCCAGGACCCTGTGGGACACGATGATGAAATAGCAGGTCACCGCCCTTCCTTACCAGCTCTGGGTCATTCTCCCCAACAGCGATGGATGGCGGGTCCAAGCAAAGCCCCAGGAGCTCCGCTCAGTTCCTGCCCATCCCCGTGACCACAACAGCTGGGGTGGGTCTGCTTGTCAGATGGGACTGAAGCCTGCAGGCAGGGAGGTGGGCTTGGGGACTGCAAAGACCCCTGCTCTGGCCCTGACCCCTTCCCCTCCCTCTGCGCGCAGGGTGGGGGGGCACTCAGCTACCTCCCGGGAAGATGGGCGAGGTCCCAGAGAGAATTGGGAGAACAATATACCAGAGCCAGCGTCTTTCCTCCAAAAGGACAGGGCACCTCCCTACCCTGGGGCCCAAGCTCCTGTCAGCCCCTGAGCTCATTCTGGAAGGGTCTTTGTCTTCCTCCAAGGGCATTTAGGCAAAGCTTCTCAGAGCACAGGCTGACATTCAGGCCTTCAGACTTTTTTTTTTTTTTAAGGTTTTATTTATTTAATTGACAGAGAGATAGCACAAGTAAGCAGAGAGGCAGGCAGAAAAGAGAGAGAAACAGGCTCTCCGCTGAGCAGAGAGCCTGATGCGGGGCTCGATCCCAGGCCCCTGAACAAGAATTGAGCTGAAGGCAGCCACTTAACCAACGGAGCCACCCAGGCGCCCTGAGGCCTTCAGACTTTGTTTAAGCGAAGGACACTTTCAACCCAACACCTGCCTCCCCCTAGGCAGAGAAAATCGGTACTTTTGTAATTCAACACGTCAACTTCAACTTCGGTGACAACCTAGCAATCCCCCGGCCTGAGGTACTCCCAGGAAGTCCTGAGAGGGAATTGATTGGGAGAGCTGATGGCCCAGAACTGGGAACCCACGTCCCTGAGCGGCAAAGAAGAAACAAATTGCAGGACGACTTCTCAGCAACCAGAAGGCCTGGACAGAGGTCTGGGCCAGCAGCTGTGTGGACCAGCCGCTGCGCGGCGACACAAAGGCCCCCCGCGGAGGGTGGCTTCCTGGCTGGCTGGTGGCTGGGAGGCTCCGTGGCTCCCGGTGCTGGTGTCAGAACCCGGCTCGCTGTTCAGGGGTGGGAGCACCCGTGGGAAAAGAGCGGGGCCCTCTGGGGGTGACGGAAGCGTCCCGGGCTGACCGGGGTGGTGCTGGACACTTGGCTTCATACAGTTGTCGAAACGCACTGAACTGGGGCATTAGGGGGCTCCGTCGATGAGGCTCCTGCGTCAGCTCTGGGATGTGACCCCAGGGTGCTGGGATCAAGCCCCGCATCCGGCTCCCTGCTCAGCGGGGAGTCCGCCGGAGCGTCTCTGCCTCTGCTGCTCGGTGTCTCTCACAAATAAATTAAAAACAAACAAACAGGGCGCCTGGGTGGCTCAGTGGGTTAAGCCGCTGCCTTCGGCTCAGGTCATGATCTCAGGGTCCTGGGATCGAGCCCCGCATCAGGCTCTCTGCTCGGCAGGGAGCCTGCTTCCTCCTCTCTCTCTGCCTGCCTCTCTGCCTGCTTGTGATCTCTGTCTGTCAAATAAATAAATAAAATCTTTAAACAAACAAACAAACAAACAAAAACCTGCCGTGAACTTGTGCCTTTCATCATGACTGAATTATACCCTGTGCAGCTCGCTTTGAGGGGGCGCACTGACCCACAGAGTGTGCACAGGAACCTGGAAGGCTTCCTGGGAAGCCAGAGAAACCGTATCCCAAGGGCCACACCTTGGTGCATTCCAGGAACCTGAGATATCCCGACGGGGCAAATCCGGAGACGGGAAGCAGGGTGGTGGGTGGCAGGGGTGAGGAAGGATCAGCCTCCCACCCCGCACAGGGGCACCGCCGCGCTGCCCGGCCTCAGGGGCACGTCTGGTGCCAACGTCCCCCAGAGGGGGCCTGGAGGAGAGAGGAGGAGCTGCTGCCGGGCCCAGGGACCCCAAGTGCCATCCGGCACCCTCCAGGCGCAGAGGGTTCCCGTCCGTGTCCTTCAGCAGCTCCCAAAGGAGACCAGGACGGGTGCCTGCAGACGGCCTTCGCGGGCACCCCCGGCGTTTGCACCCTGCCAGGGGGTGACTCAGCCTGACTCCGAGGACAGCCACTCCGCCGATGGAGGATAGAGAGTCACGAGCCTTGCAGGACATCCTCAAAGCATGCAGAAACACCCTGGTGGCCTGAGTCACCACACGGCTTGGACAGGGAAAGGCCAGGGGCCGGGGTCTGGGCTTCCTCCGAGCCCTGGACCCCAGCTCCAGAACTGTCCCAGTGGACAAAGCTGTCCTCCCTCTACTCCTTGCTGTCTGGAGAGCCACCCAGGTGTGTCTCTGGGGTGAGGCTGAGGCTCCCTCCTGCCTGGTGTGAGCCGGCCCCCTCCTTCTCATGCCCCTGCTCTGTGCTGCAGCGCCCTGGGTCCACCGACAGGGGCAGGGGACAGTACGGAGGGTCGGGGGCACAGAAGCGCTGGGAGCTGCCGTTTATACTCTCTGGCTCTGGACTGGGCTGCTGAATTCATGGATTTTCAAAATATAAATGAAATCAGTCCAGCCTGATGATGACAACGTCCTGCAAATCAAGAGGCACGCAGGCAGCTAGGAGTTCGGTTAGAATCTTCTGGAAGACAACTTGTGCAACCCTGCGGACGCGCATGTGTACTCTCCCCCGCACTGGCCGCCTCCAGCCATAGAGAGTCAAAGGTCGCGTGGGCACGGTCCATTTCCGCGGCGTATCCAGGACAGGAAACTGTGGAAACAGGCAGGTTGCTGGTTGCCAGGCCCTGGAGGAGGAGGAGGCCAGCGCAGAGCTACAGCGAAGGGGCTCAGGGCTTTACTTTGGAGTGATGAGCACATCCCGCAATGGAGCGGGTGGTCTCGAGCCCTGCGAACCGTCCCTCCAAGTCCCCAGGGAAGCCCTGGGTTGGGGGGACTCCAGCGCGGGGGGAGGGGTCTGAGGGGCTAGGGGAGGGCTCTGGGGCTCTGGTGTGAGTGGGGCTCCTGCCACCTCCCCGTTTGCCAGGTGAGAAAGCCAAGGCCGGCCTGGCCCAAGGTCTCCTGCCAGTAAATGCGGAGCTCAGACGTGAGCCCAGCACGGGCACCGGGGGCAGGTGCTGCCCACACCTCCCTCGGACGCCCCCAGAGGCTTCTGATGCGCCCTGTCTGGAGGCAGGCAGATGAGGCTGCGCTCCGTTTTCTTTTAGGTTAAAAAAAAAAAATCTATAACTCATATACCATCCAGTTCACAATTTAAAAGCATCGAATTCAGGGGTTTGGGGGTAACTTCAGGGTTCTGCAGTCATCACCTCTGCTCATTCCCGATCGGTCTCATCGCAGTGGGGGAACCCCCATCCCCACGAAAGCACCGTGCTCCCCACGCCGCACAGCCACAAAGCTTCCTTCTTCGGGTTTGCTCGTCATTCGGCAGACGCTGGCTTATCTGGCGCCATGTGAGGTCTACCGGGCTAGTCTACATGGTACCAAACCGGCTTCACCCCGCGTTACTGCTGAATAACGTCCCACTTTGCGGTAGAACACCCTTGCTTTCTTTAACTGTCAGTTGACAGGTATTGGGTTTTTTCCCCACCTTTGGCCATATGGAAAATGTTAGTGCCCGGACTTTTTTCCTTCGGTGCCTGTGGTTCTTGGGGACATCACTTTGGAGAATGACCTTCACCATCTAACAAAACTTCTGTTTCACTTATTACGGTGTATGGTCTGTCTCTGTCCCGGAATGAGAATTCCAAGACCTAAGGGACTCCCCCAGGACATAAACTGGCAGCTGGACCCACGGAGCCCTCAGGGGACGCTTGTGTGAATGGTCACAGGCACGGGCCCTGTCTTAGCTCCCAGACCCCATGAACAGCATTACGAGTCCCCTGTATCCGTCAGCTTTCTGGTGGGAAACAGTCCTGCTCCGAAGAGCTGCCCGGGACATTAGTGAGGAGGCTACAGGCAAGGAGCTGGGGCCTTGCACGGCCTGCGGGGGAGGGGCTGGAGCTGATGGGCCGAGGGGGGGGGGGGGGGGGGGGGGGGGGGGCCGGCAGAAGCCCTGGCTGTAGAACTCAGAGCTGGGAGCCAGCAGAAGTAGGGACTAGGGGCTCCGCCAGCGGCGGACCTTCCATTGGCCAAACCCAGGAGAAGGGACCAGCCTCCAGGAACCTGAGCCTGGCTCACCATTCACAGGTCTGTCTGTAGGGGCACAGGGATGGTGCAGGACATCTGACTCAGGGGACAAAACGGAGGCTGGGGGAGGTGAAAAGACACCCCTCCACCCCAGCACTGGGCAGAGCCGGGGCTCGGGCAGAGGCCACGAGGCCCTGGTCCAGGGCCCACATCACCAACAGCATGGCCTCCCCAGGGACTAAGGGGCCTCCAGGCTCGCAAGCCAAGCGTCCAGAGCCAGATTCCAGCCTTCTGACACAGCAGGGCAAAGCTCTCATGCAGGTGTGTGGGGCAGGAGCTCAGGCCCGGACAGCCGCACCCACCACACCTGTCCTTAGGACCAGCCCTCCCTGCTTCCCAAGAACCAGGTGTGACACCTTAAGCAACCTACTTTTATCCTTTTTTTAAAATTGCTTTCTCCTGGGTACAAGGGGGCCCTGATCTCTGAGTGTGCCTCCACTGTCCCAGCTCCTGGGGCCTGGGACTCACCGGCCTCCGGCCTTCTGGGGCTTTGAGGCCCGTCATCGGTTCTGGCTGACCGGTCGTCAGTGGGAGCAATGTTTTCTGCCTCTGGAACGGAGCTCTAAGGGCTCCCAAATGCTCACGGGGACCGGGCGCAGCAAGTCCCCGCCCCCTCCGCGGCAGGGAGCACGTAGTGGAACCAAGATACAAACCTGCAAGGATTTGAGTGGCTGCTTGTGACCGTAGGTCACCTGGCCTGTCCTGACGGACCGGCGGGGAGTCATCCTCTGTCTGCAGGTCCCGAGCCTAAGCGCCCGCACACGCACACGCATACCCCACGGGTGATTCACGGAGTCGGGCGGCCCTCCAGCCCCTGCGCCTCCCAGCCCTGCCCTGCCGCCCGCCCCACCCCGCCTCACCTGCCTCCCCCGGGCCTCGAGGCCCCACCCACGCCGGCCCCAGCTCCTCCGCTGGGCGCTCCTGCGGGCTCACTGTCCCCTGCCGCTGGGCCTGGCCGCCTCAGGGGACTCAGTCCACACTCCCACCTCCCACCCGAGCCAGGGTCCCAGCTGTCATCGGGGCAAAGGTGGGCAGGAAATAGGGGGCCGTCATGGATTCAAAGATTTACAAACCTAGCCCGTGGTCCTGGACCGGGTCCCGGGCTGGACAGACCAACCCTGAAGACGTCTGAAGGAACGAAGGGGGCAGATTTGATGGTGGGTGGGAGTCACGGGACATGGGGCACTTGTCCTCTGGTAGGAAAAGATCCTTACTCTTCACGAGATAAACCGAGTCCTGAGGAGTAACATGTCCTGATGTCTGTATTTTACTGGAAAACACCTTTGGCAAAGACAGAAATAAGTGAAAAACGTGGCAAAATGCGGCCAATCACGGAACCCACGTGCTGTGCATCCCACGTCTCTAGAGCCGTAAATCTTCACGGAAAGGGAAAGATACTGCGCGCGAGAGTGAAGAATACCGAGTGTTATTGTGCACTCCTGTACGTTAACTTTTTCTTACGGTTCAATGCACATAGAAAGCACAGCAGGACACCGCACAACCTTGACGCCGCGGGGGAGGGGGCATGCCGCAGTCTCAGCCTCTCAGCTGGAGGTGGCAGCGGCCTCTGTTTCGTGTCTGCCCTTCCTTTGTTGTGACTGTCAACCCGTTGACCCCAACACGCATTAAGTGCTCTCATCTTAAGGATAATTTTTACACCACTCTGCTCAAGACACAGGGTTTTCCCAGACCTCAGAAGCTGTTGGGAGACCCCCGCCGCCCCCACCCCCCCCCCCCCGACCCTGCACTTCCTGCCAGAGCAGGAGCCCTGCTGGTCTTGAACTTGATAGAAGCCCGTCACACAGAGCTCACTGTGTCCGGCCCCTTCAGAGAGCACCCTCTCCATCAGGGGCACCCATGCCCCGGGGTTTGCAAAGCACTGTGGGCACATAGGGGATACGGACCCGTATGGGTTTGTCTGGGTGTCTAACTGGATGTATTTTCCAGGTCTGCTTGCTTGTGAGTTCTATAAAACTGGCGTCACAGTGTAGAACAAGACAACACAATAGTCCAAGAAAGTGAGAAGCTCACCCGTGCGGGTGACTCTATAGACAGGCGATACCGGACGATGGCAACGGCCCCTTCGAGGGCCCCTTCGAATCCTAGTACAGAAGCTATACACACAGTATTAAAAATAACGATGACCGGGGCGCCTGGGTGGCTCAGTGGGTTGGGCCACTGCCTTCGGCTCAGGTCATGATCTCCGGGTCCTGGGATCGAGTCCCGCGTCGGGCTCTCTGCTCAGCGGGGAGCCTGCTTCCTCCTCTCTCTCTCTGCCTGCCTCTCTGTCTACTTGTGACCTCTCTCTGTCAAATAAATAAATAAAATCTTTAAAAAAAGTAAAAATAAAAATAATGATGACTAATAAATATGTTAAAATACACACAGTAGGAAGAGATACAGACTGTGACCAAAATACCGTAAAAGGTGTGTGTGGGACAGGGAGCTTAAGCAGACGGGTTTCGTGTGTGGCTGAACATAAGTTTTCGGCTTAAAATAGACTTTTGCGACTATAAGGTGTGTGTGGAGGTCAGAGGGTAACCAGGAAACGTTCCTAGAGAAAGAGGAATCAAAGCAGATCCACGTGGGAACAATGGAGACAGGCAGGAGGGCAGACAGCGGGGAAGACAGAGGGAGACGGAGCCAGAGGGAGACGGAGCCAGCGCCTCTTGACCAGGTCCTCCCGGCCCGGTTACAATCCCATCAGAGTCCCCGCAGACCCATCATCCTAACTGGATTAAATGCCTCTCCGCCGTGGAGAGGTCGGCGGATGAGAGACCCAGACCCAACTAGCTGATGGCTAGAATCCTCCTGAGACTTGGGGCCTGTGGTGGCCCGCCCAGGAGAGGAGCCGTCCGGGGAGTCCGGGGGCTGCCCTGGGGGTTCCCATGGGGCACCTATGCCAGTACCCACCCCCACCTCCTGAGCCAGCGAGCTGTCTTCGAAAATTCTCCGCAAGCTATGTAACGGACGAACAAATTCTTCCTTGTGCACCGGGCTCCCGCACTCTCCCCTCCAATCCCACGGGAAATCCCAGATTTTCTTCCATTCACTTATCTGTCTCAGTACTTCTCCTCCGTATGGGTGTCTTTCAAGTTTTCTCTCAACTTCCTAACATCTGCCTGGTTCCCTCCTTGAGCAAAATCTTTAACACCTCTTGGGTTTTTATAGCTCTGTGAGTCATGATTTTCCCTGTTTTGACCGTCTTTTAACAATAGCACGGGGAGGGTGTCGCACATGCTTTTCTCGTTCACCGTGGTGTGGACGAGCGCCGTTTCGGGCCGCGTGTGGGGCGGCCGACCCCCCCCCTGCTGCCCAGGCTGCCCCCCCCTCCCCGCCAGCTCCATCCTGGAAACTGCTTTGCTCTGACCATGGCCCGACAGCTGGATCCAGACTTGCACGTTCATGTCTCACTCCTGTTTCCTCACATGAGTCTCTCTGGGACGCATCTGGGGATGGAACTGGAGGGACGTTACAAAGATGCCAATCCACGATCCTGAGGAGATGCACCCCTCAGAGCCCGCCTTGATTCGCCCCTCCCCCCATGGGCCCGGGACAGCCCTTGACAGATGCTGATTTCAAAGAGCCCCACCTGGCAGCAGGTCCCAATGGAGGAGGAGCTGCCCATGGGGACTGCCTGGAACAGCACGTGGAATGGAGTGGGTGCTCTGTGAGCGCCTCTACAGTGGATGGACGTGGGGAGGTGTGTGCCCAAGCCATGCAGCCAGCTCTGCGTGAGGCCATAGGGCCTTGGCTCTGCCACATGTCTCCAGTGCGGGGTAGGAGGCATGGATGAGGTCTGTCCGACCCTCTCCTGGTCCTTTGTCATGCCCAGAGGCGGAGGCCATGAGTCACCCATGGGCTGCAGCTGTGGCCGGGGAGCCTGGAGATCAGCTCTCCTGCTTGGGGGTGTCGGGGATGGCCGGCAGCTGTGCTGAGTGTGCCCGCAGGTCCTGCCTCCTTGCTGGGGCTGCTCCACGGCCTGGGGACTCTGAGGAAGAGGGTGCTGGGCTGCCCCCGCTCCGTCTCACCTGCCCGCTGCTGTAGGGCCACATGAGGTCAGTCAAGCGTCTGCCTGAGGAGGCGCCCTGCTTTCCCAGCTCCAAACCCCAGAAGCACCCTTTCCATCCACGCGGGCGGAGGCTAGCTTGGGCACATGCTCTGGATCACTGTGCGGAGACGTGGCTTCCACAACTCTGGCTTCCACAGCCGAGGCCGCCCCCCAGCACGTGGCTCTCACACCCCGAGACCCTGGGCTCAGCCGGGCCTCCCCACCAAGTCCATACCTGGGACAGGGTCACGGGTCCTCACCCTCCAGGACCCGTCTGGTGGGAACCCCCCGTCCTGTTCCCGGACCAAGACAGGCCTGTAGGGGCCTCTATAGGACCAGGGAGAGCCCGGGGAGCTGCAGAAGCAAAGGCAGAGGCCTGAGATGGGTTCATGCTTTTGAGTGACAGACGCGTCCAGGAGGTTGAGGGGTGAGGCTCCTCTGCCCCAGCCTGGAGGGGGGGTAAGGGGGTCACCGCATGACAGGTCCCCTCTGGCTCCTCCTGCGTCCGCACCGCAGACTCCCGAGACTGGGCTCTCAGCAAAAACGTGTTTGGAAGTCCACGTTCAGAGCAGCTCAGGGCGCTGGGGTCTCCCTTATGCAGTGGGAGCTGTCGGATTTTCCAAGCTGCCCACCACAAGACCTTGAGTCTCCTGTGCTTTTTGTAGAATGTGGACGGACACTCAGTCACCTGGAGAGGTGGGATCTGTCCCCATCCTGTGGCTCGGGGCGGCCAGAGACCTCGGCAGGAGCGAGCCCACCTGACCTCGGAGACAAGGTCACAGCAGTGATGCGGTCCCCCCACCTGCCGCCATACGAGGACCCAAGGCCCGTGGAGGGCCCCTGGGCTCAGCCACTGCCCGGCTGCAAGTCTGGACAGCTGCCAGGGCAGAATGTTCTGTGGAGCCCAGAGACATCCGGACACAGGACAGGAGTCCTGTTGCTGCTATGAGCCCCAAGATATGGCAACCGGTCATGGCATCTGGCAGATGCCTGTGGAGAGAGGGCGGTGGGTGCCAGGGTCTGTGTGCCATGCCTCCCTCTCAACCCCGCAGATGCACCAGGTTCCTGTCGCCCTTCGTAGGCTCAGGGAGGGACAGCAGGTTCCCCACTGCAGGCACATGGCGGGCTGGGGCTGCTGGTTCGGTCCCCAGGGTGGGGCGGACTGCCCAAGCACATCCGATGGCCGCCCCCACATTCACCCACCAGACAGAGCCACGTGGATTAGCTCCGAGCATGGTCCCCTGGGTTCCACTCCCAGGCCCCTCGCCCAGAGCCCAGCCCCGGCGGCTCGCAGCCCCTCCCCGAGGGAGACGCGACCACACGCCCTCCCCACACGACATGAAGAGGATCCAGATGAGTGTGTATTTGTAAAGTGCAGAACAGGACCAGGTCAGTACCACCGTACTCTTTTTTGGGGTGAGGAGCCCCCCGAGCCCCACAGCCCGCTCCCAGGGAAGTGGCAGGAGAGGGCGCAGCGCGGCCGAGGTCGGAGTCTGGCCTTGCGGCCCACGCTCCCACGTGTGTCCACAGAATGTCTGTGTCCCCCTGGAGTCTTCCGGTGGGCACCCCGCCCCCAGAGGCAGGATCCCCTGGGTGGTGAGATTAGATGAGGTCCCAGAGGTGGACCCCCCGTGGACCAGTGTCCCCGCACAGAGCTCAGGACCCGCTCTTTCCCCACAGACACAGCAAGAATATGACGTCCGTGAGCCAGGATGCGCGGGACAGAAGCCACCAGCACCTGTCTCCGGTGGATTCCCGCCTCTAGAGCGGTGTTGGCTATGTGGGCCCGTCTGTGGCACTTGCCGCACCGCCTGAGCCGAGCTGTGCCTGTGCCTCTGTTTCCCCACTTGCCGAGGTGGGGGGTTGTGCGGCCAGAACCGCTGTGTTCTGGACCCTGAAGTCACCTGTGCAGGTGTGTTTTGTGAACTTGCCACCCACGCACACGGAGGCCGGCCAGCACCTGGGCCTGGCATGTGGGACGAGGGGGGTCTTTGTCCGCGCCGCTGTGGTGCCTGCCCTCTGGCCTTTCTCAGAGGGGTCTCGGGCCTGTCACAGGGCTGCTGGTCCCCTGGGGGGGGCCACGGCTTCCCTGCACAGAACCAGCACAGCTTGGGTAAAGACTGGCTGAAAAATCCCTAATTCCACACAAAATGTCTGGGTGCCTAAATGGTGACTCACCTAAAATTGAAAGACTGTGTGGGCAGCATCATTCTGGGACATTCCTGTTTACTTCTTCACGCAGCACGGCAGGGGCGGGGAAGTGTGAAGAGCAGTTGTCTTTAACCCAGGCCTAGGAGCACAGCCTGCATTAAGACCCCTGCTCCCGGCCGGCTGGCTGTGCACCCTGGGGACTTGGGGACCCTCTCTGGGCTATTGCCCCAACAGCGCAAGGTGGGCGCAAAGTGGGCCCCCACAAAGCTGCAGGAGGAAAGTGGGACCCCATTGGAGCGCCCCAGCCGCTGGGCAGGGGCAGCTGCGCCTCCGGGGGCGGGACCGCACAAGCCCCCCCCTTTGCAGGGAGGGAACCCCCATGGGCTGGCCCTGCCCTCCTGGGTCCCCCGCACCTTCCTTCCCTGGCCAGCCTCTTCCCTCTGACCACATAACCGGCTCCTCCCTTTGCTTCTGCCCATCCTGCTCAGGCTTTCCCGACCCCCAGGAGAGCAGAGCGCCACCCAGCTGGGGGCTAACACGCGTGGCCGCTGCACCCACTGTGCTCCGACCGTGGGGGGCAGGGCTGGGAATCTGCATTCTACCAGGTCCCGGTCATGCCAGTGCCCGGGGTGCTCGCTCTAACGGGGCCTGGCAGGCCCTCTGTGCACCCACCCTCAGGCCTGTGGGCGCCTCTGGAATCAGAGGGGTCACCACCCCTGGCTGGGGAAGGGGCGAGGCCCAACACCTGGGCGGGCCTGGGTACGACGGGAGGAGCGGCTGGGGTAAGCCGGCCACACCCGTCCCAGGCCTCTCTCCTGACTGTGGGGTGCACCTCTCCCGGCCTCTCCAGGTGAGAGGGCGGTCCCCAGACCGGCCGCCCAGCCGCCTCCGTGCACTTCCTGCTCCCTGGTTTTGGCAGCCGGTGTCCCACTGCCTCCCCGAGAACAGGCAAGGTCTCGTTCTGCACGTCGCTGCAGAGCAGCAAGCGCACAGGGAGGGGCCTCGTCAGCGAGCCCGGGGCAGCCCCAGCTCTGAGACCTGCCTGCGGGAGGCAGGCTCCTGTTCCGGGACTGAGCCTCAACTCCCCTGCCTGGGAAATGGGTGTGAGGCCCGAGGGATGGGGATCGGGAGGTGCTGGACAGGAAGGGGTCAGTGAGCCCCAGCGAGGAAATGGGCACGGCACAGGCCTCTTCCTGGAAGCTCCGGCCCCTTCCAAGGGCAGAAGGGTCTGGGGCCAAGTCTGCATGGCCCCCCCCCACCCCGGCCCTGAGGACATTCACCCTGCGGCTCCCGCCTGCAGGGCATCAGGGAGCCGAGGCTGAGCCAGGAGGAAGCAGGGAGAGGTCATGTTTGTCTGAAATGTGTCAAGAGGTGGGCCGGCCTCCGCCCCATCCTGGGGGCTCACGTGTGGGTTGGAGGCAGCTGCGGGCCCACAGGAACAGGAGTCGGGGGTGGACAAGAGCCCCCCAGGGGTGGGCGGAAGCACCAGCGGCCGCAGTCGGGGCGCCAGACCAGGTTGGTTGGTGCTGGCGACGGCTGCAGCTTGGCTCCGCACAGGCTGAGGTCCCCAGGCCCACCCAACGCCCGTCCCCGCCCCGTGTCCCCGGGCTCATCACTGCGTCCTGGTGGTGCAGCGGCAGGCTCTCGTCCCCAGCCTGGCCTGGCCGGCCTTGCCTTGCCGAGTCTCCCCAGCTCAACAGCCGGCAGTCAGCACCCGCGCCGGCCGAGCGCCTGAGGGGCAGCGCCCTCTGCTGGCCTCTTCGCAACACGCGGGGCGTCCGGGGTGCGACCCGGTGGCCTCTGCTGGGAGTCCACAGTGCGTCCTTCTCCGCCAGGCTGGGGCCCCAAGGCCACGTGTGGCGCTGCAGGAACTCTTGGTCCGGCCACTGGAGGGGTGGGGGCATCACCCATGTTCGGAGAGACCCCAGCCGTGCCTCCTCTGCCCTCTCGCAGGCCGGCGGCGGTCAGAGCGCCAGGGCCCGGGCTGCCGTCCACAGGGCGCTCGGGGGCAGCAGCAGCAGCGAGGCGGCCAGCAGTGGGCCCGAGGCCCCTGCGGGAGAAGAGGCGGCCGAGGTGCAGGAGCAGACCTCGAAGGCGTCCTCAGCGCGGCTCTGGCCGTGTTGTCCCGGCTGGGCGTGGGCCCTGGCCTCTCCGCCCACTGCCTCCGGGTCCGCCTGCGGGTCTCTGCAGACTAGCCAGTCCCGCGCCGTGGACTGCGGGTACCCGGGGGCGGCCTCCAGCTCACCATCCAGCACCTTCCAGTACTCCTTGCCACGGAAGAAGTAGGCAGCACCTGGGGGAGAAGAGACTGTGAGCTGTGGCCCCGTGGCACGCAGGGGTGAGGCCGAGCGCAGGCCAGCGAGGAGGTGGGGGGAGAGGCGTCTTCCACGGTGGTCTGTCTCAGCCCTGGTGGCTGTCTGCGGGCAGCCCAGCCGGGGCCTCGCAGGGAGAGCCTGGGGCACCCGCCAGGAGGCAGGGAGATAGGCGAGAGGAACGCTCGCTCTCTTATGGGATGTGTATTGAGGGCCTACTATGTGCCAGGCCGCTCCAGGTGTTGGAGACAGAGCGTTGAGAACAGAAAGGAAGCACCTGGCCCCATCAGCAGCCCCTGTGCAGGGGAGATGTGTTCTCCCCTCTGCCAGGCGGGGCTGCACCACACGGGCCTGAAGCAGGTGACCGGGCTGTGTCTGCGGGGTGCGGGGCAGGTGCAAAGGCCCTGGGGCACATAGGTGCATGAGCCGGCTTCCAACGAGCCTGCCCTGATCCCCGTTCCGCCAGCGGGGAGACAGAGGCTGTGTGGGGCTCACCGTCAGACCAGCGCATGGCATCGTCGAGGGTGCGGGGGATGCCCCTCCACGGGGGGCTCCGGGCGGGGTGGCCGGGGTCCATGCGCCGCGTGTGCTCATCGAAGCGCCAGTACAGCTCGTCCTTAAAGAAATAAGTCTTGTCATTGTGGGCCCAGGCGAAGGCAGCGTCGACGCCGCCCGGCGGGAGGCCGAAGTCTGAGACGGGCCGTGGGTATCCTTCCTCTACGTTATTGTCCTTAAATACCCAGTATCTGTCTCCTGGGGGTGAGAGAGAGCGCCGTGGGCCAGAGCTCGGCCCACCCCGCGGGGCGCAGGCTCCAGCCGTCCCTCTCCCTGTCGCCAGCCCCGTGCCATCGCCGGCCCCACCACGCCCCCGGGGCCTCTCGTGTATTTACTGAGCACCTGCTCTGCGCCCGGCACGGGCTCGGCCCACCTGCCGGCAGCCTGAGGGCCCGGGTGCTGATGAGGCACCCGCTCCACAGACAGGGGACAGATGGCCCGACCCCCGGAGGCCGGGGGGCTCTGACCTGGGGGGCTCTGACCTGGCGGGGCGTTGTTGTCTTTGCAGGCAGAGACAGGAAGGCCACTGGTCAGGGCCTGACACGGACACGCGGTGCACCTCTGTCTGCGTTCACACAGAAGCGAGACGTTTAGAAATCACCAAGAACTTGCATTCCATATGTCAAATTAAAAAGAAACGGTTTAGGGATGCCTGGGCTCAGTGGGTTAAAGCCTCTGCCTTCAGCTCAGGTCGTGATCTCAGGGTCCTGGGATCGAGCCCCGCGTCGGGCTCTCTGCTCAGCGGGGAGCCTGCTTCCTCCTCTCTCTCTCTGCCTGCCTCTCTGCCTACTTGTGATCTCTGTCTGTCAAATAAATAAATAAAATCTTTAAAAAAAATTAAAAAAGAAACGGTTTAGGGTATTTGTGGGGGGCACATCCTTGACTGTGCTTGGGAAGTATCACTACGTTGTTCTGCCCGTCGAGCTCTCCCCTCTGGCCTGGCGGTGAGCGGCTCTTCCATATGCAGGAAAGGAGCGGGGAGCAGGGGGCGGGCGGGGAAGAAAACAGGTAAAAACCTTTTGCCAGACAAAGGATTAGCAGAGACATTTCCCCCAGGAAGATGCTGAAAGGGTCACAAGGCAACATGGGTCGATGCCTGAGGTCACTGGAGAGGTGAGGATGAGAGGCGGAGGATGTGGAGAAAGCACGCCCTGCTGGAATGTAACTGCTGGGAAAACGGTCTGGACGGTCCTCAAAATATTCCACACAGAGCCTCCAGCAATCCCGCTTCCCGGTAGATGCGGGAAGAGTCCGCGGCGGGTTTCAGGGGGTCCGTGCGCACCTGCGTTCCAGCAGCGTCCCTCACAGCCGCCAAGAGGGGGCAGCACCCCAGGCGTCCGCGGGTGGGCGGTGGACACACACTAGGTGGCCTGACCACACGACAGATCACCTTGAAAAGGATGGACACCGGGGGTGGGGGTCGGTGTTTCCTGGGAAGACCGAAGCGTGCTGGAGGTGGACGGTGGTGGCTGCACTCCGTGGGAAGGGGCATGTGGACATGGTTAAGATGATAAAGCTTTAGGGGCTGCTGCTTCTTCTTTTTTTTTTTTTTGACCACAATTAAAAGCATAATTTTAAAAAATCCTCAGCCAGAGACAGGAGACAACTGGACTGCCTGAGTGGGGAGGGGGCGCCTGAAGCAGACCCCCCCCCCCCACGGCTCCCCTACAGCTGAGGGGGACGGAGGGCAGCTGTGCCCACAACGCACAGGGCAGGAGACACGGGACGAGGGACGGCTGAGCCTGGCGGGTGCGCTTGCCCGGGTGGGCGCAGCGGACGCTGCCGGACAGCCCCCACTGCGGACGGGGCGGCCTAGGACACATCCGTCCTCGAGGCTCCTGCGGAAACGTGCGAGAGCAGAAGTCTCTCAGGAGAAGCTGCCGGGTGACCTGCCCGGGGGGGCAACGGTCTGGACGCCACGGACATGCCCGGGGGCAGGCAGACACTCGTCAAGGGTCCCGGTGTTGGCCGCTCCCTCCTACCAATTCAGGAAAACACGGGCCCGGGACTGTCCGTCGGAAGGAAAGGAAGCAGAGTAAAATGTGAACCCGGGGCGAAGCTGGATGACGGGCGCGCGGCCTTCGCGGGCTGTTTCTGCAACGTTCCGGGAAGTCCGAGATCGCCGCATAGCGCCGTGGAGTCACCTCCCAGCTCCCGCCGGCGCCGTGAGCCAAGGGACAGCCGAGCGCGCAGCAGCTGCTGTCCGCCCGGAGGAGCAGCAGGCGCGCCCCGCGGCCCCCCACGCGCGCCACACGCTCTCTCTGAGAGGCGAGGCCCCATCCAGGGAGGCCAACAGGCAGCGCCGACGGCATTGCAGGCGGCGAGTCCCCTTTGTCTGGCTTTGCTCTTCCTGAAGGTTGAAATAACAGGGGCCATCGACAGGGAGCCCCCCGGAGCCTGGCTCCCGACTCACCCCGCACACGGGGACCGGACCCAAGGGAGCCGGTGGGGATGGACCGGCCACCCCGAGAGCTCACAGCTGACAGCTGCCCAGCCCCAACCAGGCATTGGCAGGTGACAGGCAGGAGCGCGAGAAACGTGCGGAGTATCTGCTACCTCCTCAAAGAGACAGGTCCCCCGTTCAGGCGCGAAGAGCTGCTGCGGCGGGTTGACAGGGCTCCCCAAATGCACGCCCACTTGGACCTCGGCATCAGACTCACGGAGGAACGGGGTCTTTGCAGGTGAAATTAGTTAGGAGTGAAGTCACGCCGGAGTCAAGGGGTGCTCACATCCGCTGACTGGTGTCCTTGTCAGAGAGGACGCACGCGACAGAGAGGACACAGTGAGACACACAGAGGGACTGAGCCCGGAGGGACACAGGCAGGGCCAGGTGGCGGGGGACAGTCTCCCACGCAGCCTCAGAAGGAACCAGTCCTGTCAGCACCGGGCCTGGGGCCTCGGGCCTTCGCGGCTCCTCTCCCCATTCGGTGGGACGTGGGCACGGGAAGGGCAGGGGGCGCGCAGCTGACCGGCTCCATCTGCCCCGCTGGCCTGCACTCAGCTCTGGCCCCAGGCGGCCACACCATCTGAGAACTGGACGCTGGTGCCACGGGGGTCTCCTGATGTTCAAATGTTGAGAAATAACCCCGATCTAGGAGACCGTCTCCTGCAGCTCCCAACTCCCTGCCGTGGCCTTGGGGTGCAGGACCAGGAAGCAGAGATTCTGCCAGTCAGGGGGCCCATGGCATGTGGCTCTGGGGGTCCCCAGTTGGGGAGGGGTCAGCCTCTGGAGCCTGCACAGAGCTGGGCTGGACAGCCTGGGTCAGGGCAGGAGCGTGGCTTCCGCCCGGGGAAGTGGGGTGGCTCACCCCAGAGCACAGCGCATAGGGCAGCACACGTGTGACAGCGAGGCACCCTGCCCGAGGTGCCCACACACCCGTGGGACTCCTGCCGCAGGCCCGGCATCCAGTCCATGCCCCAAGAGCAGGCAGTGCCTCCCCAGTTCAGCCCAAGGAACCCTGCCCAGGGAGCGGGGCGTGGCGGGGCGGGCAACACCCAGCTGGCAGCAGACGTGTCGTCGTCATCCACAACCACGGGGAGCCCTGGAAGGTGTGGGGCCTAGGCGGGGCTCCCACGTGCAGAGAACAAAACCAGCTCCCTCCCCGTGGGCGCACACCTGCACTTCTGGGCTCCCGCACCCCACTCTGGCCTCACCCCCTCCTTGGGAGTCTGGGTGCCCAGCAGGATGGTTCTTGCCTTTGCACTGGCCATTCCCTCTACCTGAATGCTGTTCCCTCAGCTCTCCCTGACCCTAATGCCCTCATCACGTGCAGGTGCCAATCGCCTGCTGCGGGCACGAGGGGGGACCCCTGCCTGTGCTGCACACCCAGCAGCAGCCATGGCCACCAGCATGTGAGGACACAGTAGGTGCTCAGTAAATACACTCAGGCTTTATGCCCGTGCGTGAGCTGTCCCCGCCCCGAGCAAACCGCAGGGCTCCCGGGGCACGGCCCAGGCCCCAGCAGCCCCGCGGGCAGAGCGCCGGGTGGGGGTCCGCCCACCTTTGAAGAAGACGATCTTGTGGTCGCTGGCGCGCTCATACACGGCATCCACGCTGTCCAGGCGCGGCGGCAGACCCCGCCAGAACCGGTGCATCTGCGCGGGCCGCAGTGACACCAGGTGCCCATCCCGTGTCAATCGCCAGAAGTACTTTCCTGGGGGGACAGGGAGGGCGTGGGGTTGCAGAACGCCCCCCCACCCCGCGTCTGCACAGAGGGGGCCACCCTTCCATTGGTCAGCCACTCACTGGGCGCCTGACCTGGTGGTGGTTACCTTTGAAGAAAAAGGCCTCCCCGCGGAT
The DNA here is from genome assembly GCF_022355385.1 of Mustela nigripes. Taxonomy (NCBI): domain Eukaryota; kingdom Metazoa; phylum Chordata; class Mammalia; order Carnivora; family Mustelidae; genus Mustela; species Mustela nigripes. The sequence goes on from NC_081564.1 coordinate 975,360, forward strand.
CTGGGCCACAGCATCGAAGTCCGTACTGCAGCGGTGGGGCACGTCCTTCCTGGGCCTGGGGGCAGAGAGAGCCGGGGGCCTGCAGAAGGGGCCTGGGGGAGGGGCAGCGGGAGGGGTGCCTGGGGGAGAGAGAGGTGGGTGGGGGAGAAGGGGATGCTGGGGCTGGGGGCAGGGGTGAAGGGGTGGGGGCTGGGGCACAGACCCAGGCCGGCTGGCAGGAACCCCCTTCCTGAGCTGCTCTGAGGAGCTGGGCTGAGCCCCGGAAAGAGCCCCCACGTCACTGCCTGCGGGCTCGGAGGTGCAGGACGATGGTGTGTGTCAAGACAGAAAAGGGAATTAAAGGGAGCTTTGTGTGTCAACTACACTTAATAACCCCAAACCCACGGCCTGCACCCCTTTTCCGGGGTCCAGAGTGCGGAGGGAGCGGGGCATCGGGGAGCATTACAGGGTGCACATCTGCGGTAAAGGTGAGAGGTTCACCACCTCTGCTGCCCGGAGTCAGGGTGAACAGGTGCCCCTCTGCTGTCTGGGGTTTAAGGAATGGGACGCGGCCCCCAGAGCCGTGGTTTTCTCAGAAGAGCCGGGAGGCTCTGAGCCACAGTCAGGGGTGGTGCCGGCCATGGTGTGCCGACCAGGGGCCCACGGCTTACGGGGAGTTGGACCGATTGTCGGGGGGCTCGGGCAGGAGCGGAGGCTCCTCGGGCTCCAGGGCGTCTGGCTGCGCCGTGGGGGACACAGACTCCCGCACGCCTGTGGGGACAGGGGGACGCATTAAACCTGGGAGTCCGCCTGCAGACCCCGCCCGCGCCCCGGGACCCCCGTACGGAACTGCGGCCGCTGGGTGGCAGGCCCGACCCGTGCGCAGGACGCAGAGCGTCGCGGCACGAGTAGGAGACATGCGGGTCCCCAGGAATGCTCCTTGACCTCTACGCCCCCAGGCCCCTTCTTGGGTGCAGAATGAGGTCGTCCCCCCGACCCCTTCGTGGGGAGAGAACCCAATGAGCCAAACACAGGGTTCCAACCGAAACTCGTCTGTGAACGAGCACAGCAGCCAAAGCGGGGGAACGCCCCGCGTGTCCACCAGCTCGAGTGGACAGAGAAAGCTCGGCCACCGAGGGAAGGAAGCGGTGGCGTGGGACGTGGCGGGCGGCGGGCGGCCGGGGGAGCAGGGCGCTCAGGGAGAGAAGCCGACACAAAAGGCCACGCAGGTGCCTTCCATTTGTGTGAGAAGTCCACGGCTGTGCACACAAACAGAGGAGGTCGGTGCGGCCGGGTGGGGGAGGGGGGAACAGGGGTGATGAGGAATGTTCCGGAACCAGGCAGAAGTGGCAAATGGACAACACTGTGAACGTGGTAAAGGCCACCGACCTGTATGCCCCGACTGGTTAATGGGGTACCTTTTACTCTCGTAGGAGAAGCCCAGAGGCTACAGAGGAGCTGGGGGGCGCTGGGGCCCAGAGGGCGCTGGGGAGCTCGCGGCAGTGCGGGAGGGGCTGCCGTGAGCAGGAAGGGGAGCAGGGTCTGGCCACGGTGCAGGGGCGTGGGGGGCACACTGGGGTCGGGGCAGGGAGACCAAAGCCGCACACGGGGATGGGAGCCCCGTCTGGCCCAGGCTGGCAGGCTGGGGCCTCCTCCCGTGCCAGTTCCTGACGCGTCCGCAGCAGAGCAGGTCCCCAAGGCAGGCTCTGTCGGCTGCCACAGGCCACCCGGCCTCCCATCTCTAAGTGGGGGTGGCCGGTGCTCCCTCATAAGTGTGAAGACGGGGAGCCGCCAGGCACACGTGTGGTCTGTACAGGCCTGGGGTGTCGTCCGTGCCCGCCGTGGTCTCCGCCAACAGCTGTCTGGGGGCCGGCCTGGGACCTCGCCCGGGGCTCAGAGGCTCCGGGGCGAGCTCTGTTAGCAGGACTGCAGACCCCGCCTCCAGGGAGCCCGGCGACAGGCCGTTTCCTCAACCCACATGCACGGGGGTGCAGCTAACATGCGCCACTCAGAGTGTAGACGCTGAGCTTGCGTGGACGGACAAGACGGAAAATGCCTTCCTCCTGGGGCGTTCTGTGCACTGGGGGTCCCCTGCCTTTCCGTCCCCATCCCTGGGGACTCTCGTGGCTGACTCTGGGAGAGGACTCACCGTACAGCTGCCAGACCCGCACCCTGTCCTCGTAGGGGAGGCGGTAGTGCAGAGGGTCGCCCACCGGGCCCTGGTAGTAGGGCTGCATGATGGAGCTTGTGGCCGCCACGTGGCTCAGCCCGATGGCGTGGCCAAACTCGTGGACAGCCACCGCAAACAGGTCCATCTCGTGGGCATCTGGGAACACAAGGAGCAGTGGGCCAGCGGAGGCACGGCCAGCCGGGCCAGGCCACAAGGAGGACAAGCTCGTGCAGAGGCTAGGGGCACCCATGGGGGGGTGATGTGAGGGGTTCGCTGTCCTGGTTCGTGCCAAGGCCCTCCATGGGTCTACAAGGGCTTCTTGGGCCCAAGCTCCCGCCATGCAAAGGGCCCACAGGCGCTGTGGGGTCCTTGCGGGTTCCTCAGGCTGGGACTGGCTCCCCCCAGGCCAGAGTGTGGACTGACTCCACAGCGGCCCCAATCTCTGGGCGCATATCCGTGCCCTGGGCCACGGGGCTCTGCCCCTTTGCCCACCTTGGCCCTGGGGGCCTGTTCCAGGGCGGGTGGGGCTCAGGGAGCGAGGGGACGAGCGCGTGAAGGCCCACAGAGGCTTGCAAGCTTCCGCCGCCTCTTGGAAGCTGGGCCCAGGGTAAGGACCAGCCCACTCAGCCCATCCGCAGGGAGACACCTCGAGCCCAACATCAGCCAGACATCTGGACGGGGGGGGGGGGGGGGGGAGAGCGGCCTCCCGGTGCGGGACAGTCACACGCCGCTCTGGGCCGTGGGGCTCTTCCTCCCCTGGGCCTCTAACCCGGGGTGGGGGGGTTCCTGGGACTCAGCCTCAGCCTGACATACCTGAGGAGCGGAAGGCCCAGGGTTCGTCATCGTCAAAGTGGGCGTCCCCCGCGGCGTGGTGGTCTCCAGGGAAGAAGGCGTGGGCCACGGTGCCGCCGGGGCCGTCGAAGGGGTAGGCGTCGTTGTGGTTGGCCGTGGAGAAGTCGATCTGGATGTCCGCCGCGCTGCCCGCCACCTCGTGGAAGTTGAGGGGCGTGATGTCGCTCCAGACTTTGAGGGCGTAGTGCATGAGCGCGCGCACCGTGTCGCGGCCCAGGGGCGAGTCCCGTGGGAACGTGCGGACCCTGGGGGGGTGGGGTCAGGGACCGAGGTCTGTCCACCAGGTGCAGGCACTGTCCCCACCTCGGGCCGATGGGGGCACCCACATCCTTCCCCAGGGCTGCCACCCAGGCTTTGTTGGGAAACAGGTTTTTGCGGTTGGAGTTAAGAGTGAGACGAGGCCTCCTGCACGGGGTGAGTCAGAGGACACGGTGGGGGATGCCGGGACCGGGGAGAAGGCCGCGGTGGGTCGGACGCGGCCAGCAGCACCCAGCAGAGATGCTGGGGGCGGTTCCGCCACGGCCGGCCATGGAGCCTCGGAAGAAGCCAGCCCCACGACCCCCAGACCTCCGGCTTCCAGCCTCTGGAACTGAGGACACACCCCCTGTGCACGAAGCCTGGCTCACAGGGGCCAGCCTCCCACACTGGGCCCCAGAGGGTCCGGCAGGCGCAGCTCACCCACCTCCAGGACAAACTCCGTCTGTTCCACGTGGTCGGAGCTGGAGTCTGGCGCCTCCTTCGCGCTGGGGCTGTGGCCGGGAGGTCGGGGAGGGAACACCGCGGGGTCTTCATCAGCGCCAGGGTAGCCTCGTCTGCGGGGGCAGCTGGAGGTCAGGTCCCCTGGAGCTGGCACCAGGCTCAGGCCCTCTTCCCCATTCCCTACCCGGGGCTCCAGTGTGCCAGGCCTCACCGTCGGGGGAATGTCCACGACCAGGACAGGGACCACGCAAAGCATTTACTAACCACAGCAGTGCCCGGACCCATCGGAGGGGTTGCCGCGGGGCCCTGGCCGTGGGAGGCAGCACGGCCCCGACCTGCATCCCACAGGCCGATGCTCCTGGTGGTTCAGAGCACACGCACCTGACCAGCTCTGCTGTGACACGGACATTCACGCCTCCTCTGAGGCCTGGGCACAGAGGCGCTCCCTCCGCCCATGGAAGGGGCTCTCCAAGCCAGGGATTTGTTGCCAACATGTAAAAACTGGTGTGCTCACATAAACACCCCAGATTTCTGGTTTCCCGTGGAAAGCTGCAAGTTTGGGCTGCACAGATCTGCCACTTGCACGGGACAAGAATCAACTGGGACTGTGGTTGGGCAGATCCTACCCCGACAGCTGGCCCCCTAGGCCCCCATGGGCTCAAGCATGTGAGACCCTGCTGGACAGCATGCAGATGTGTCTGGGCACAGCTGGCTCACACTCTCCCCACACTGCACCCCCATCTGGGGGTGGTGAGCCTGCTGGGGATCCCATGTCCCCAGGGACAGCGGGCCCAGCCCTAACCCCACTCCCCACGGGCAGGCTGGAGAGGGCCAAGGGTCCCAAGGGGCAGCCAGGGTGGGGCCGGGGGGGCAGTCAGGGGAAACCCCATCTCCCACCACCACTGGAGGACTGACCCAGGATGCCGGTGGCCTCCAGACCTCCAAACCGCTGCATGGCCGCAATGGCCTTGGTCAGCTCCTCCTGTGTCTGCAGCTGCCCTGTTGTGGGGTCTGCAGGGGGCAGGTAGCCGAACCTGCTCAGCCACTCCTGAGAGCAGAGAACAGAGTGAGGCATGGAGGTGGCAGGCTCAGTCCTAAAAGAAGAGCTGCCTGCACTTGAGGTGAGGGGCAGGCCTCTTCCCGCCCTGATCATCACCGGCCCCGGCCCCCCATTAGCCCACAGGGCACCTCGTGCCCCCTCTTTAAGTTACTTTATGGACAGATGCTGGAAAAACATCTAAATAAACTTGATGCCCCTTAGAAGGGGTGAGCTTATGCAGTGCACCACCTGTACGACTGTCCATGGCAGCCCATCCCACCTCACTTCTCCTGAGCCAGGACATACCCAGGGCACACTTGAGAAAGTGAAATTATAAAAAGGTTATTACATGTGGCAAGTGCCAAATTCGGGCCCAGAGCCGCCTTGGGAGGCAACAGTCTAGGACCCGAGGTCTGAAACCCACACTGAGAAGGATAGTAGGCTCAGGCTTCGGCTTTAAGAATCTGGTCATGAGCCGCCCGACTGTCTGGGGGCAAATCCCACCGGGCCACCAGTTTCTTGGGCACCTGGGACAAGTCCCTCAACCCCCTGGGTGGTCTCCTTGCCTGTGGATGTGAGGGTGCCATGAGTTAGAACACGGAAAGTGCTCACAGCGGCACCTGATGCAGGTGTTCTAAACCGCATACATGGCGTTGTCAGGGGACGGCTCTGACAAAAAGCGCCCTGGCACCGGAGTCCCCTGAGCCAAACAGGAAGCAGGGATGGCAGGTGACCCTTCCCCATGGACACAAATAGAGCCCCCTCCCCAAGCCTCAGAACCGTCACCCCTGTGGGGGGATGGGGACAAAGGGCGGCGCTGACACCGTTCACTGGGGCAGCCTCAGCTTCAACCCCAAACGGTGTCACACCCACTTCTTTGCCTAGGTGACATGAAAGTCTCAGGCCAGGTGGACAGCGGTGGGCTCCCCAGTGGGGGAGGACCCATAGGTGGGTGGGGGGCAAGGTTGCAGGAATTCCCTGAGCCCCTCCCCTCCCAGGTCTGGCTCCAAGAAAGGAAGCAACCTGCAGGCCTCTTTGTTTTTTGGTGCCTCACTTACGTGTGAGCTACCTGCAGGGTCCCCAGAAGCTTCTGAGCCTGCGGCCCCTGCCAGTAGGACCCCTGCCCAGAGGCTCTGCCCCCACAGGGGGCCCAGCAGGTGCTCCATGGGTGGGAGTCCACACTCCTAGAATTCTCAGGAGCTTCAATGGTCCAGGAGGAGCCACCTCCATGATTTGCATACAATTTGCATACACCTGCAGAGAACCAGCTAGATTCCTCTCTTTCCAGGAAACACAGTCTTTCCGGGGCTTCTCTGTTCCTTTAACCCCTCAAACCCATATTGGCCCAGAACCGCCAGTCCTGACAGAAGACCCCTTAGAGACCGTGCGGACCTGGGGCCCTCGGAAACTGTCGGACAGGACTGGGTAGCGGTGACGGTGACTTGGTCCTTGATGGACAGAAATCAGGAGACGCTCCTGATTAGAGGGGCCCGAGGAGTGATGCCCTGTGCTCCGACGAGGTGGGCATCGGCTGAGACAGGCCCACCTCCCCACCCCGCCCAAAGATCTACCCCTCCTCGGGGTTAAATCCTTGCTGTCCCTCAACAGCCCTCTTCCTTTGGGAGGACCCCCTGCACATCACTGGGAACACATTAAAGCGTATCTATCTCGCTCCAAGACGGGCCGTGTCCCGTGACAAGTACCTGGCTAGGCATCAGATACTCGACACAAAACATGTATATTTGAGGCTACACACGTTTTTGGGAAAAATGTCACATATATTTGAAACTTGTGATTTTGCAGTTTTCTTTCTGAATGTCAACACACACACACACACACACACACACACACACTTCAAAGCCCTGCTGCTCAACACTACAAGGCTGCCTCCTCCAGGAAGGCTTCAGGAGTCTCCTGCCGTACTGGATGCCAAGCAAGGGTGCCAGCCCCCACCCTCCTCGCTGGGGAAGGGTCCCTCCCAGCCCAGGCCAGCTGCTTCTGACAGGCTTGGGCTGAGGCGTGAGAGAGAAGGACCGCGCCCCCACCGCCCTGCCCCGGCTGGCTGGCACATGGGTCAAGGTAAGAGCTGGGTCTCTGCACTGAGAGTCTCCACGTCCCCTCCCCCAGGGTTCTGTGGGGCTCAGGAAGGAGTCCTGGCACCCCATTCCCAGGGTCTCCAGGGAAGTCTGGCAGGAGACTCCCATTTTCGGGCTTAGAGAAGCCAAGAGCACTTCAGGCAGTTTTGAAGCATTTGCCAATGATGAAAAGCAGGTTTTAGCCGCCAGTCCAAGTGGCCAACCTGGGTTAACTTGCACAAGAAGGGGCAGCTGAGAGCAGGCACGGCCCTGGACAGGGCTGGCTGCCTCCAAGGTCAGTGGCTTCCCCCACTTGCCCCAGCCCTGGGAACACTGCAGCCTGCGGCACCCCCGTAGTGCAGGACCCTGAGATGGGGCCGAACCTGAGGGGCTGGCTAGGGAGCCCCCACCCGCAGGCAAGGGCTGGGGGTGTCCGTGCCCTCAATCACACTTCCCACCTCCCCCCACTGTGGGCCCTCCTGACGACATCAGCATCACAGAGCAGTCCTGTCTGAAGCCCCAGCTGTCTCCCCCCTGGGGCCCCCAGAGGCTCCTGCAGTCCTGGCGGGGAGGCTTCTGGGTCCATTCCTGGACAGTGCAGGGTGGGAGGTGGGAGCACCCACCAGCTGGCCAGGGGAGATCCTAAGGAGGAATCTGAGAGCAGGATAAGCCCCTGGTGGGTGTGGGGGGACGCTGGTGGCCGTTGCGCCCTCGGGTGGCCAGGGGGATGGCACTGGGCCTGCCAGCCCGTGGGGTCCCTGCCCAGGCCAGTGCACGGTGGAGGCCCAAGTGTCTGGAACCCGAAAGCCATAGGGCGGGGAGGCTCAGTGGCCCCTGCAGAGGCAATAAGAGGTCCTCGGGGAGAGGGGGCGGCTAAGACCCGGCTGCCTCCACCTGCCGGCTGCCTGTCTGGGGAGGAGCCTGGCAAATTCCCAAATGGCCCCGCTTCCTTTTTCTCTCTGGGGCAGCAGCGCTGCATTTTGAGGCGGGGAGACTAAGGGTGCGAGCGGCGGGGGCGTTAACCCGGGCCTCGGGCCGCGCTGCACTGGTTCTCGGGTGGGAGTGGCGGGGGGGGGGGGGGCGCGGCAGGGGCGAGAGGCTGCTCCTGCCTCCTCCTCGGGGGCACCCGCCGCAGGATCCCGTCCCCAGCCCACCCCCGGGGGTCCCGGCACCCCCCAGTCGCCCCCGAGCCCGCGGGGTGCACGCCCAGGCGGCCCCTCCCTCTGCACCCACCCCGTCCTCCCTGCGCCGTCGCCACGGCGACCGCGTCTCCAGGGCAACCAGGCTGCAGCAGCGGAGGTGAACCTTCCAGAAGGCCGTGGGGACAGGAGGGAAAGAGGAGGGGAGGAGAGAAGCAGGGGTGCCCCCACCCCGCAGCTGCTGCCCCAGCCGGGAGGATCCCCAACAGCCGAGGAGACGAGCTCTGCCTCCTCCTAGGGACCCCTGAGCTGAGCCATTACCCAGACGGGGAAACTGAGGCTGGGGTCATGGTGCCTGGTGCCAGGCCCTGGCAGGACACGGAGAAGTACATCAGGCTGGCCTTTCCCGGTTCGCCCACGCGGCCCCAGGCCTCTGGGCTTTAATCTTTCCCTGTGCGCTCATCACAGTTAATACCGGGCGTCCAGCTACATCGCCAACGGGTCTAACTGCCCTCCCCACTCTTCAGAGTCGCAGGGAAGCGCCGCCCTGGCCCCAGGGCAGCCGCAGCAGGTGGGCACCGGGAAAGCCCAGCCCAGGGGCTGCTGGAGAGGGATGGCACTGGGCCGCGCTGCCCTGTGACTCACCACGCCCACAAACAAGAAGTGCTTACTGTGGGCAAGGTCTCGTGTGGCCCTCCCCACTGGCCCACCATGTGGCCGCTGTCGTCCGCACACACAGGTCGCAGGTGGGGGCCTTTATAAAGCCTGTGGTGACCAGGAGACCATGATCCCCTGGAGCCAGGCCTGGGAGCCTGTAGGTGTGCCAGGGACCATGGCCGTGGATGGCTGACCCGTGGGTCCTTCCCCTGCACGGCCCATCTCCAGCTGGACCCCCAGCCTCTGGGGGGCGGGGCACAGAGAGCAGGTGTCGTTAGCATTCGGGGCTCCGCTCAGATGACGGAACCCAGGCTCAGAGGCTGCCGTGGGGCTGCGCTGTGTGCCGATGCCAAACCCCCTCCCCACCGCAGTGTGGCTCAGGAGCCGTGGGGCTGGCAGGCAGTGGCTTCGGAGCACCCTCAGGCCCCCAACACTCAGAGGATGCAGAGCAGAGCCCGGCCGGAACCCACACAGTGCCAGCTCACTGCCCGCCCGGCGCACCTCCACGTGGCACCCATTGGGGGGCAGCGTGCCCACCACCTCCACTCAGCCCCCGAGAGGCGTGCGCCCCCACCCCCGTCACATGTCCAGCCAGCAGCGGAGCCCGGAGAGGTGGTCTGGTGCTGTCCCTGTCTGGCTTGTTTTGCCACGGGGCCCGTTATAGATCCTGAAGGGGAATGACCCGAGAGGTCCTCAGACGGGCCCGGTGCTTGTCTTCCTCTGGGAGCTGATGACGGGAGGCTGCCGGGGACCCAAGCCCCAGTGTCAATCTCAGTGTCTTCCCCGTGGGGATGCTCCTAGGTACCTCCCAGACAGCCCCCCCCCCCGTTCCCTGTCCCGCCATCTGTCTTTCCCAGGCTGGGCGCAGGTGGGGCCGGGCACCCTGGGGACAGCGAGGGCCGTGGAGAGCCCACCCTGCAGACAGGGCTCCAGGCCCAGACAGTGTCCTAGGACACAATAACGCGGAGCAAGCAAACAGCAACAGTGACACCGGACTGGGACGTGTCGTGCATGACCATCTGTAGCAGAAGTGATCCCAACAGCCAGCAGTCACCGAGAACAACTCCGTTCGCAAACCGTTCAGTGCTTGTGACGCCCCTCCGGGCAGAGCTCCGCGAGGCCGGGGCCCATCGCCTGCCGTGTCCAGTCCATGCTGGCGCACAGCAGACACTACGTGAGGACTTGCTCAATGAATCTAGTGAGGCGGGCACCATTATCCCCATTTTACAGATGGCGACACAGAGTCTAGAGAGATTAGGACACGCACCCACAGTCACCTCGCAGCACGGGGCAGGGCTGGGACTGGAGCCGGGGGGTCTGGCCTCAGAGCCTATTCCCATAACCTCTGTGCTAGGAGGGGATGTGACAAGGTGCAGGCACTAATTAAATGGCGGCCCGGGAAGATGTGTCTGGCAGCCTGACAGCAGGCTGAGACCTGGAAGATGAGGAGCTGGTCAGGTGACAAACCCTACAAAAGTTCAGGGAGGTGGGCATGGCAGATGCAAAGGCCCTGAGGCAGGAAGCAACCTGGGAAGTTCCACAGAGAAAGGAGTTCTGTGGATTATAGGAGGGAGGCAGATTACAGAAGCTGGCCACCAGGAAGGAGTGGGACCTGAGTCTGTGCTAGTGGGGAAGTCGGGCTGTGAGTCCTCCAGACCACTCTGTTCTGCCCCTCCTGAGAGCTGGACAGTGCACGGGGGACACTGCTCTCCGCTTATGGGGAGCAGATGCCTCATCTTCCGTGAGCAAAGCACAGACCCTACACCCAGAGCATCTCACTAGAAACTCACACCACCACCGACAGGCAAGAAGCACACACCCCTGGAAGGTGTCAAACCCCCTGCCAAGCCCCAAATCCTGTGCAGCCTTCACTCCACCACCCCCATCGCCTACACACAGGCCGCTTACTCCCTGCCAGCGCGGTGGAGAGGACTGCAGAGGCCTCACCAGAACAACTCAGCAGCCCCGGCTCACAGACAGGAGCCTGGGGCTCCTGGGCTGGGTCCAGACCCCCCTGTGTCAAGGGCCCGCATCAGAGGAAACATGTCCTAAGTCCCCAGGCCAGCTGGTCCCCATCCCCAGGGCACAGCCCTGCCTACAGGATACTGGCTTGAAGGACAAAAGCCCCACAAAGACTTCTTTCAGACCCGCCTGAGGCCCCAAAGATAGTGGGGGGCATGCCTGGGGGGGCGGTGCTTGGGAGGGCTGGGGTGGGCGTCTAGGTCCCTCACATTTAAATTCAACCTCCCACAGGGGTGCTGGCAGGAGCTTTCCCTCTCCAAGGTTCAGGACAAAAGCAGGCTAGCTCTCTGCCCTGGGGGTGAGTGCAGTCTGGCCCAGGCCTAGGTGTCTGTCGCTGAGGTGTGCCAGGGACAGTCCCTGTTCCAAGCCAGGTCTGTGACCTCAATCCCGATGGTGCAGGGCCCACAGGCACCCCTGGGTGCCGAAACCGAGAAGTAGGGACCCAGAGGCCACTGGTGAGGGTGACCGTCACCCCTGCTGCAATCAGCCCCTGGGCCAGGAGGGGGACACGGGGCTCACACTTGCTCCGAGGTCCTGGCTGGCGACCAGCGTCGCCACTGTCCAGCCTCATCCTGCCCATTCCCACGGGGCCTCCTGGGGCCTCCTGGGCCAGGGGAGGGTCTTGTCCCTTCCTGGCCATTCTCAGCCGCACACCGGCCACCTGCCCCAGAACTCAGCAACCACAAGCTCCGCCAAGATGCTGCGTGGTTCGGGGCCCTGGGAAATGTGTGGCTACAAGCAGAAAGCTGAGCAGAAACTCCATGGGACTGCCAACACGCAGGGCGTCCCCTTCACACTGCCCCCCGCCCCCCCCAGGCCCGGGTCTCACTCATCAGCAGGTTGCAGGTGCCAAGTGCTCCCAGCACTGCTGCCGGCTTGGCAGAGTAGCAGCGGCGGCCTGCACGTCTGTGCCCAGGGCTGGCTGCAGGCTGTGAACGTCCGGATGAAGCGAGCGGGGCTGAGCCCCAAGCACGGGCAGCCCCAGACATCCCAGCACCGAATGGGCTTCCAAGGGAAAACAGCCGGCGCGGAGCAGTGGGCAGCGGCCCAGCGGGCAGCAGCCCGTCACCCACAAAGATTAGGGCCCCAGGTCCCCATGTCCTTTTGAGTGCCCAGTCCACCTCCAAAAGGATTCTCAGGAAGAGAGGGAGGGCAGGGAAGATGGGATTTCTCCCGCGGGCCCTTCCGTGTGGCCCGAATATTGTGCTACGCTACGACCTACCCAGAAATTAAACAGCGAAAAGCTGGGACCCAGCAGGACTCCAAGTGGACAGCCCCGGGGAGCACAGCGCACTCTTCTGTCCTGCGCTGGAAGGCCCCGGCTGGGCACAGCAGGACTCAATCCGGGTCTTTGTCCTCCCACCAAAGCCAGGGGGGTGCTGGGCAGGCCGGCCTGTCCCGGACACCAGCCAGGGCTCCAGACCCGCTGGGCTCACCTCGGGCAGAAGCTGGTCACACTGACAAAGAGGCCCTTCTCCTCCCTGGCAGCCCCAGATCTGAATGTGCAGAGTCAGTGGGCCCGGCCCAGGGCGGGGTGGGGGGGTGGGGGGGCTGGTCTGCGGAGGGGATGGGAAGGAGCCCCCTCCTCCCCATAAATTCTGCCTCCCAGACTGCCTGCACCTCTGGGTCCGGGGCTCTGAGCTGTCATTCCCCAGAAGGCCGCCAGAGGCCGCCCTCCACCCACAAACGTGGGCAGGAGGTGGGCAGGCAAAGCCACACCAGGAGGGACAGTCCTGCCTTCCCTGGGTGGGGGCCTCCGCTGTTTCCCTCCGCTGTTTCCCCACAGGGCCAGATGCCGGGGCCCTGCTGTTCCTGGGGCTCCAGGCTGAGGAGCCCTATCCCCCCACCCCTCAGTGCACCCCCCAGAGTTCGGCCCAGGACTGCCTGCCCCCCATCCCCCTGGAAGCTCAGGGGAGCCCAGGGAGGGAGACGAGGAGGTGCCCAGGCAGGGCTGGGAGGAGTGTGCCCACCCGCTGTCTCTCGGCAGGCAGAGAAACACTTGAGAACTGCAGGGGATCCCGGAAATGAACTTGGCCCGGCAGGCACTAGCGACCCCTGACTGATGGGGGATGGAGGTGGGTCCTCCTTAGCCTCCGGAGCAGGGCCCCTCTGGGCGGGAGAGAGGACCCCGAGACCCACTGCCCCCCTGATCAAGCGCTCCAGGAGCGGGTCCAGGAAGCCCCCAGCTACAAAGGAGCCCAGAGAGCGTGAACTGAGGCACCCCAACTTCAGGGCAGTTTGGCTGGGAGGAAGCCCAGTATGGGGTCCCTCAGGCATCTGGATGCCGGCTGCAGGGACCGTGGCTGTGCCCTCCCAGATGGCTTGGAGCACTTGGCCAGCTGGGCGGGGGTGGCCCCAGCCTGTTTCTCAGCCAGAACCTGTGGCCAAGTCCTGCCAAGTCTACGGAGCTGCGGATGACTCCCAGCAGCCCCCATCCAAATGCCCCCGCCTGCAGCCTGCAAGTGCCCACGGCGCTGGGAGAGGGGTCCGGCCAGCACCCCTCAGGACACCGCTGCGGGCCTTGTGCCGGGGTGGGGAGGCCGTGGCCCCCGGTCGCATCCCCCCGTCTCGGCAGAGCGAGGGCAGCAGCAGGGGCGGGAGCCCCAGAAGAAATTGTTCGGATCCAGCGGCCCCTCGCGCCCTCCCTGGCCTCTCGAACCTGGGGACGGCGACCCATAAAGTCTGAGCTCAATCCTCCGGGTCCGGAGGAGTCTGACTGGGGGAGGGGTGCGGGAAGAGGCCACTGCCGCCGCCCCCAGGACGGTTCCCAAGGCAGGGAGACAAGAAGGTTCCCGAGGCAGGGAGACAGCCGGTGTTACGGGAGAGGGCGCTGGGGACGGCGGTGGGGCCGCATCAGAGCCTGGAATGGACGGGGGACCCCATCAAGCTCAGACGGGGCCAAGGGGGCGGCCGGCCGAGCAAGGCTGGCCGCCCTGGAGGCGGAAGGGTACAGGGAACAGGGCCAAGATGCATGCCCAGCGGGGGCAGGGGGCCGCTTCTCTTGCTCCCCAATACCCTATACCGAGCAAACTCGAGAGCCACCGGCTTTCCGGGGCGCCCACACTCCGCAGCCCCGACCTCTCCTGGGTGGTGGGTGCGCACCCCTCCCCCCGCCACTCCCACTGGGAACGCACGCGGGGCGCACAGCCTCCGGCGGCTGCGACGGCTGTCCCACTCGCCTGCGGTCCCCCTTCGGGGCCGCTCCAAGCCGCGCACAAAGGCTCGGGCCGGGAGCCTCAACCTCCGCTGCCTCCGGCGGCTGCGGCGCGCGGCGAGCGCCAGGGGCCGGGGAGGCACGCGGCGCCCCTTTCCCAGCCCCGGGTGCGCGCGCGTCAGCCGCTCAGCCAGCGCCCCGGCCTCAGCTTTCCGCCGAGGAAATGGGTCCAGGGCTCCCCGAGCTCCGGCAGGCGCCGAGGGGCCCGGGCGGCTCCTCCCCAGCCGCGGGACCCCGTACGCCAGCCGCGCACTCACCACTCCGAAGCTGAGGTCCTCCGCGCGGGGCGCGGGCGCGCCCCAGGTCCCGCGGGCCGCCAGCGCGAGCAGCAGCAACGGCAGCGGCGGGAGCCGGGGCCGGGGGGGCAACGGGCCGGGCCCGGGGGCAGCGCGGCTCCCCATCCCGCTCGCGGGGCCGTCGGCGCGGCAGTGCAGGTCCCCGCGCTCCTGCGCCCCGCTACGCCCGGCTCCCCGCGCCCCTGCGTCCGGCTCCCCGCGCCCCTGCGCCCCGCTCCGCGGCTCTGCGCCCCTGCACCCCGCGCCCGTGCGCCCCGCTCTGCTGCGCGCCGCTCCCGGCCCGCCCGAGCCCGGTGCACCGCCTCCCAGCGGCGGGGCGGGGCATGCTAATATATGCTAATTACCACCGGTAGCGTTCGCCCCGCCCACCGCCTTAAAGGCCCCGCGTCCCGCGCTGGTGCTCGGACCCCACCCGCGCCCCATGCCTCGCGCGTGCACCGGGGACTGGGGCTGCAGCGGCCGGAAGGCAGGAGATTTCCGAGTGTCCCTAGACGGTCTCGGGGCTGCGGGCGGTGCGCGGACGGGGCGCCCCCCGGGGGCTGACCCGGTCTCCCCGCCCACCCGCCCGCTCCGCGGACCCGGACCCAGACCCGGAGCCCGGATTCGCAGTCACGGTTGGGCACCCCAAGCGGCAGTCGCAGCACGCCCTGCAGACGCCTGGTGGAGCCCTTGAGCCGCGAAAGAAAGGGGTGACTGCTGGGAGGGGGCGACCATGGGGGCGGGGCGGGGCGCTGTCGGAGCGCGAGTCTCCTGGGGTCTGGGCTAGGGGGAGGATGGGAATGCTGACGTTTACTGGAGCTCAGACTGCGCGGGGCCATGTCCAGCCGGGCGCCTTTATCATCTCATTGGCTTCTCACGGCACCCCGTGTGATGGGAACGGTTATTCCCATGTTTCAGACAAGGAAACTGAGGTCCAGAGAAATTAAGTGATTTGCAGGGCGGGGGGGATGCTGCAAGATTCAGAGTTCAGATGCAAACGTCCCCACACCTGAGTGAGATTTCTCATCCTGCTGGTCTACAACGGCTTCCCAGCCACGGCCCCTTCACCCTCTGGTCCCCGCTGCTGCTGTCAAATTGAGGCCCTAGGTGAGGGAACCTGAGGTCCAGGCACTTCCGCTGGATCCCCATCCCCCAGTCTGGGGAGTGTGGCGAGGGCTGATTTCCAGGCAGAACCCCACCTCACCATCCCTCCCGGTTACTCTTAGAGCCTCAGTGGCCCCTTTCGGAGCGAGGAGACTCTGCACCTGCTTCGGAACAGCTCTGTACTGATGGACTGAGACCCCTTGCAGACGGGCAGCCAGCCTCGCACACACTGACCCTTCACCGGCACATCCTCAAATTTTGCGCATGTGCATCGGGACAACCTGATTGCCAGTGGCAGAGACCAGCTCAAACTGGTTCTAGTCAAGGAAAGAAAATTTAGGGGTTTATTTGGCTGGGACAGCCCGGAGCACACGGAGGGCAGGCAAGGCTGAATCAGGTTGCACAGGGGCCAGATCAGAACTCAGCTCCTCCCTCCATTTCTGCATTGGCTTCATTCTCGGGCAAGGTTTCTCTGAACGGCAGCCAAGATGATGCCAGGCAGCTTCAGCCAACATCCTTGCCATGGTGTAAGCCCAGCCACATAGACCCACAAGCCACAGACCCAGGGCCATCCCTCACGGATGATGTGGATTGTGTTTGTCGCTGAGTCAGCCATGTGGCCGGGTGATGGAAATGAGCTGACCTGCCTGTGTAGCCCATGGGAAGGAGGGGGTTTCCTAAGGAAACTGGAGGTGCTGCAGTCAGATTAAGGAAGATGGATGGCAGGCAGGGCTGGATCAAGGAGCTCAGAAAGGGAGGCGGGAGCAGTCTACTGTTGTGTAAGGGTTCTTCCTGCATTTGAGGATCTGGAGCAGGATGCTGGGGCGGGGTGGGGGCTCATTCCAGTTGGTGCGAGGAGAGGTAGCTGTGACCGTGGCCTCAGGAGCACAAACATAAGTGTGGACCTTAGGGGGGTCTAGACGGTGGCTGGCGACCTTGGCGAGATCTGAGGAAGCTGGGCTAGGACACACTTGGGGGAGGGTGTCACTTCATGGCGGGGGCCACGCCACCCCAGCTGCTGCTCCCTCTTTGAGGCTGCCACTGAATTCTGGCGTTTGAACATGAACAGAATCCAAGCACCGATGAACAGCCACTTTTCACTGTCGGATGGGTGATGTTGGAAAAGTGATAGATCATTGTGCACCCAGGGTGTGGGAAGTGGAGGCTTTGGGGCCATGGGGGTGGGGCTGGGGTACAGACTTACTGGAAGGCCATCAGGGAACAGCTATTAAAATTTAAAAAGTACATTTTCTCTGGCTAGCATTCTTGGTGTCTGCCCTAGAGAAACACTCCCATCTTTGCACGGGAAGGCGAAGGCAGGACGTACTAGTTCACCGTCAGAAGCTGCCCGCATGTCCACGCAGGGCTGACCCACTAACGCAGGACAGCGTGTTGGGTCGCTTGTGCCGGCTGTGGCCCAGGACGTGGCTGAGGGCATTGCCCTGTGATCTGTGATGGCTGGCGCGGGGGTGTATCCCGCGAGAGAAACAGGCGCCTCTTCTAAGACCCAGGAGGTGCCCGGGACAGACACACCCAGAAGACAGAACTACCTGGAAGTCAGAAAGAAAGGACTAGATGGGGTGCCCCAGCGGGGCCACCCACACACCTCGTTGAGTGAAAAAAAAACCAAGTGTGGGAAAAGAAGTCGGAAAAAAACCCACAAGACAACAAGCACATATAAGGATATAATCCTTCCCAGCTCTTGTGCAGCCTCGTCTGCCATCCGTCTCCCTTTCTCTGGTGTCAGCATCTCCAGTTTCCTTGAGAAAATTCCCTTTGGGCCCTGTCCGCCCAGGGGTTTGGGATGCAGACCCCAGCCGCCCCGCCTGGAGCATAGAAGCCAGAATGGCCCCATCCCTCCCTACCATCTCTGGGCCACACGACTGGTTCAGGGCTGCCCCCACCGCCCGCATCCTGCAAGGAGGGACAGCCCTGGGGCTTGCTGAGCTGGACGGATGGAGGCTGCAGCTTTCCTGGGCTCTGTGTGTGTGAGAGGGAAAGTTCTGGAGAGAACCCACTCCAGCGTGCGGTGAGGACTCCAGGCAGGAGGGCAGGGAGCAGCCTCAGGCCCGCGTTCTACCCATGTCCTCCACTGGGCGCTGCCCCTGCCACTCTCTGCCCCGGGCCCTGAGTGTCAGGCCCAGGAGTGGTGCTGGGAGATGCCCCAGGCCCTCGCATGTGACCTGCCCCCTCCAGGGATGCTGCCTCTCAGGGGCTCCTTTTGCCCTGCCCATTCCTAACACCCCAGGCGGGTTCTTTGTCCGGGCACACGGCTGGGGGCGGGGCAAGGCCTTTAGCTTCCTAGCCTGCTTTACCCTCCTACCGGGAGCAGCTATTTCTGGTTTGCTTGTGTAACTGAAAATCAGTAAAGTGAGAACAAGAGAAGTGTTAACTACGTGTGTTGGATGCAAAAGGCAGACTTACTCAAGGAGGGGCCCTCCTCCAAGACCGGGGCTTCCCGGGGAGGTGGCGCCCTTATGCCGGACCCCTGCCGTCACTCTAGCAGGACGCTGGGGCTCGGGCCTTGAGGCCCTGCCCTTGTGTGGGGACACGAATCACACAGGCAAAGTGCGGAACACAGATGCCCTGTCCCAACCCCCAGGACCCCAGAGCGCGGTCCCTCATGTGGCCAAATCGGCTGCAAACCCCGTGATTAACCCCGACTGTCCTGGAGGGTCTGGTGGCCCAGTGTCATGACCAGTGGCCTTACAGGAGGCAGCAGGTCACGGGACAAAGGAAGCAGTGGCCGGGGTGAGCCAGCAGCTGGGGATGCGAGCGTCCCTGACGGCCAGTAGCCCCGGAGCCCCTCGGGCACCTGCTTCCACTCCGGCAAAGCTGAGCTAGCTCCGTCTGCTGGCCTCGGGGCCGTGAGAGCCCGACTGTGTCTATACCAGTGAGCGTGTGCTCGGTGCCACGGTGGCCACGCGAACCCTTACTTGTTGGACAGGGTGGCAGTGGGGACGGGCAGGACAGCGACAGGACATGGATGGTCGCTCAGCTGAGGCAGGACAGCCCGTGCCCAGGCCCTGGGGCAGCCTCTGTGTCAGAGGAGCCAAGGGGGAGGAGGCCGGGCAGTGGGATCAGAGGGGGAGGCGACGTTAAAACATGTCCTTAAGGGGTGCGTGGGGGGCTCCGTCGGTTAGGCGTGGACCCCCGATTTCCGCTCTCCCTCTGCACCCCCTACGCCAGCCGCTCTCGCGCAAGCACGCACTGGCATGCACCTTCTATTTAATAGATCTTTTTTTTCTTTTAAAGATTTCATTTCTTTGAGAGAGAGACAGCCCAGGAGAAAGGGAGGGAGGGAGGGAGGGGGGGGAGGGAAGGAGCGAGTGGGGGAGGGGCAGGAAACCGAGGGGGAGACTCCAGGCGGGGCTGGACGCGGGGCTCACCCCCGAATCCCGGGGATCATGACCTGAGCCGAAGGCAGACGCCCAACTGATTGAGCCACCCAGGCGTCCCAATAAATAGACCTTAAAAAAAAAAAATCAAAATAGGTCCTGAAACTGTGACTCCCGTCCCAGGGAGGCCCTGCCCTCGCTCCCGACAGAGCGCGCCTTTGTGGCCGCTTTCCCGAGCAGATGGGCCGCGGACTCATGTGATGACTCCGGGGCCGGCTTTGCTGGGTCCCTCTGCCCACTCAAGCGAGACATTTCCTGGCAGGGGTTGCGGGGAGGGAGAGAGGGGAGGGGGAGCAGGGGAGGGGAGAAGCGAGAGGGAGGAAGGGGGAGGCCGAGGGGGAAAAGAGCGCAGGAAGAGGAGAGGAGGGGGGGGGGGAGGGGGGGGAGGGGAGGAGAACGAGAGGGCGAGTGGGGGAGGGGCGGGGAGGGGCAGGGGGAGGGGACAGGGTTGGCCGGGACCAGGGCGGTCCCAGCCCCTCCACCCCCACCTTTGCTCCGGCTCCCGCGCAGAGCCAGGGGGCGTGAGAGCAGCTCCGTGCCACCGCCGCCGTGGGGACGACCTCACCGGCCACTATTTGTGTGTGTGCTTCCCACTGTCCGGAGGTGCAGGGCCCCTGTCCAGGCGCGGCACAGCTTCCGTCCCCAGCGGTGGGCTGGCCTCTCCCCGGCACCCCCCAGGGCTGCAGGCACTGTCCTGGCTCCCCGTCCTCAGGAATCCTGCCCCGGTGCGGTGCGTGTCTGCGTCCTGCTCTTCTCTCCGCGGGGACTCAGTCCTGTGGGCCGGCCTGGGGGACCGCATGTCACCTGTCCCCCTGCGCACGCAGTCACATGCCGTGGTACAGGGGTCGGAGTGGGGGCCGGTTCAGCCCAGAGGGCGGGTATGAGGTCAGGGAGTGGGGTCCGGCGTAGAGGGCTCAGGTGAGGTGGCCGTGGGAGTCAGGGTCCCCGTTGGAGACACAGCCCGCTCCTCATGCCCTGCCACACCTCTGCCCCGGGGCTGGTCCCTGTGCGGAGGCCGTGTCCCCCAGGAGCTCCGCAGTCCCTCTTTGCATCAGGCCGAACTCTCCTCCGCACGGCCTGGACCCCACTGGGTGGGTCCTTGCGGTCACCCTCCACTGGGGGGAACCGAGACGTCCCCCAATTTAAAAAGAACCGCGGAGCTACAGAGCGGGAGGGTCTCTGCTGGTGGTTCAGGCCCGCAGAGTGCAAACAGCACCAGCCTGTGGATGGACCCCCGGGAGGGGGTGCACCCACCGTGGGTGGGGCCAATGTGACATGTCCACAGCCGACAGACGGGTCAGCAGAGGTTGGGGGAGGGGTGGGGAGCGACTGCTCTTCTGGGGGAGGGGGAGTGTTCGGGAATCCAACAGCGGGGGGGGGGGGGGGGACGGCATGCTGGTGTGCTAGCCCCCAGGGAAGGAGTAGTCAGGGCGGCTCCAAGCCCCAGAGATGCATGTCCCTGTCCCGTGACCCCTGCACTCAGGACCCCGCTGCATGAGCTGCACCTTGGGGAGCCGCAAAAAAGCCAAGTTTCCGTGGGCCGCCAGGTCTGAGTGGCGCGGGGATGTCGAACGGCTTCCAGAAGCAAGAGTGCTGCGGCCAGCCAGGACACGCTGCTTTAGGGTGCGCCTTTGGTTTCCAGCTGTGGGCGACACAGATCACCGCTGTTCCACTGAGGGCACGCGACAGGACGAGCGTCCAGTGAATACCGTGCTGGTGGGGAGACGGGCTCGGGGGTTGTCATCTGGGGACCAGGGAGATGGGTCTGGGGGTGTCGTCTAGGGGCCTGGAGACAAGGCCCACGCGACAGGCGCTTCCTAACTGGCGCCTGGAGGAGCACGGTGGCGCGGGGCGACTCTCTCCCCACACCCTGCTCAGCCCAGTGCTCCTGGGAGCGACAGCAACTACTCTGGGGTCTCGGGGTTTGAGCCCCTGAAGTGTGGCAAATGGTGTTCCCCCAGATTTACGTCCGCCCCAACCTGCGAACGTGAGCTGATCTGGGAAAAGGGCACTGCAGACGGAAGCACACTTAAGGATCCCAAGAGGGGACCGTCCGGCTTCCCCGGCGCGGGGGGTTGGGGGGGGGGAGTCCCGAGTCCAGGACTGTGTCCTGAGAAGGGGGAGCAGAGGGAGCAGCCACGGGGGCATCTCCCCCAGAGCACCCAGTGGGAGCCACCGTGTAGCCCGCATGAGGACCTCAAACCCCAGAGCTGAGACAGTGGGGTCCTGCGGTTTGGGACGGTGGCCTGGATACTGTCACACCCCCTACCTGCCCCTGCACACACCCTGCCCTGCTTAGTCGCAGTCAGGGCTGCCTTCCGTACGTGAGCAGGGGTGGGGCCCTCTGCCTCACCTGTCAGGGGCGTCCCCTTGCACTCAGGAGACAGATCGCAGCTCCTCGTAGGGTCTGCGGATCCTGGCCAGGCTCCTCATCCCCACCCTCTCCCCTAAACTAGCTGGACCCCCCGCCCTTCTGCTTCTCCCTGTCACTCAGGCACATTCCTACCTCAGGACCTTTGCACCAGCAGCCCAGAACCCCGCAGCGCCCCGGACCCCTGCGGACCAGGCCGCGTTACCTCTAGCAGGTCGCCGTCAGGGTGTCAGCGCCTCAGAGACGCCCCCTCGCTCGCCTTCTCTGCACAGCCCACCTGACGCCAACCTCACGCACTGCTTAAGGCAGAAAGACGGTGTCGGCCGTCCGCCCGGCACGTCCTGTGAAGGCTGAGCAGCTCGTGGAGACCTTCTGGTGTCTTGGATGGCGGGGCAAACCGCTGGTTCTTGGAAGCCTGTGTCCTTCCCACCTTCTTTGGACAGCAGCGCCCAATGTCCTGGGGGCGCTGGCCTGTCCCCACGGGTTTCGCCCGCTCCCGCCTGTGGGCTGTGCAGTGCCGCGCCCCCTGGAAGCCTGGGCCAGAGCTTGGATCCTGACCCTTGGAAAAGCCCAAGAAGGGCTGCCGCTCCCGGGATCCGTGGGCTCGCACGGCTGCCCGTCCCCTGGGCCCCAGGAGCCACTGGGGCGCTCGGGGTCGCTTGCGGGAGGTCCTGCGGCACTGGGCTCGAGCCCCAGGACTGAAGATGCCGCCGGTGGGGGGCGGGCAGAAGGGAAGGGGATCTGCAGGCTGCGGCCCACTCCAGCCCCCACATCGCAATGCACGGGCCACGCTGGGTCAGGCCCACCGCAGAGCGCTGTGCTGGGTGGCCCTCGCTCTCACGCGCGTCGACAGCTGTGCCGCAACGTTCATTAAGAAGACACCACGGGAGAGGTTCACGGTCAGATACAAAATCGCTCTGAGGCAACGTTCACCCCAGCCGGAGAGGACGCCGGCGGGTGATGCGCCCCCTCGGGTGTGAGGACGGCCACAGGAGGGTCCGGGCAGCCAAGAGCAGGTCTGCCCGTGTCTGTGCAGGGGCACGGGGAGGGTGCACCAGGGTGAATGGGTCGCTCACGCCAACCCCCCAGTGTTGCTGGAAAGCGCCTGCTGGAGCACCCGTGTTCCGGGTCCTTCCCACCGCCTTCCCACCGCCCGCCGGCCCCGCGCAGCTCAGGGGCCTTCGCTCCGTCAGGGGCCTTCCTAGCAGCTCCGGACTGTTCCGGAAATCTGCCGGAGCATCGGGCCGTGCCGCAAACAGGCAGCAGGAGGTTTTGGAGAACAATTTTACTGGCCCATTTTTAAGAGCCTTGAAAATAAATCCAGTAAAGGGCGCCTGGGTGGCTCAGTGGGTTGAGCCTCTGCCTTCGGCTCAGGTCATGATCTCAGGGTCCTGGGATCGAGTCCCACATCGGGCTCTCTGCTCAGCGGGGAGCCTGCTTCCCCCTCTCTCTCTGCCTGCGTCTCTGCCTGCTTGTGATCTGTCAAATAAATAAATCAAGTATTTTTAAAAATCCAGTAAAAATACCGCAAATTCATCATGAGACAATCTTTCTAAATGGAAAAAACTCTTGACCCAACGCCGATGGCAATGTCCTCCGGGCGGACTGCGTGGAAGCCGTCCCGCTGGAGCAGGAGGGCAGTGTGTTGGGCGGGGGGCACAGACCGGGAGGCAGGGGTGCTGTGGCTACCTCTCCCGTCCCACAGAGCACGACCGCCTGGAGCTGGCACGCGGGCTCAGCGGTGGCAGATTGTCAGATGCGTCCCACCACACAGCCCCTGTCCCGGGACCCGCCCTGCAGCCAACACACCGGGGAGGCTCAGCAGGGGACCTGGGAGGGGCCAGGAGGCCTGTGGGGGGGGGCTCTCCGCATGTCCCCTTGTGTGGCTGCCCCCAAGCACAATCCCCACGGCTCGTGCCTGTCAGGTGGGCTCTCTGGGGCACGCTGCTAGCGTCTACGCAAAGCCAGGGTATTCCCGTGGCGCTCCCACACACAGGGTCAGATGGGGTCCGACCGCGGGCACCCCTGGGGACACGGGGCCCACACTGAGCGCCGCGGCTGTCCTGCTGTGCGGGCCCCAGCGGCTCCCTCCCCATCCACACTCGCTTCCGGCTCCTTCAAGGGGAAGAACGCGGCCCCTGTAAAGGGGCGCCTGTGGACAAGGAACGGGGAACAAAGCATGGGCCTGCCCGAGGCCACGAGGAAAACAAACAGCTACCATAGAAGCAATGTCTGCACAGAAACAAGGGACCTGCAACCGAAAACAAGGGACAAATCAGAAAAAAATTATTTAAATAAACGGCGCAGAAAGGACTCAGCGGGACACTTGCAGCGCCGGGATGCAGGCAGACGCTGAGCGACGGGCGGCCCAGGCACAGGGCCTGCTCGGCAGAAGAAAACGTTAAGTGGATGTTTCTGAGAGAAGCTCCTCCACGTCACCCCTGATGAAGAAATGACACATCAGACAGCGTCTGAGGCCACACCGCCCTGGGGAGGGAGCACAAGGGCACACAGACAGGTTGGGGAAGAGCCTTCCGGACAGCACGCGTTCCCATCGAACTCAGAGCTGCGACCGTCCTCGCACAGCCAGGGACCCGCTCTGCAGGTCAAGCCGCCGGCAGGCCGCAGGCTGACTCCTGGCGCATTCCCGTGGGGGACAGCAGCAGGACTGGTGAGACAGGATGGGGCAGGGGCGGTCCCTGTGAGCCACCGTGGTGCATCTGGAAGGCTCAGAAGATGGAGCCCAGAGCAGTATGTGAGGCTGAGCGGTGCGTGTCCAGACGCGGGCCAGTGGGCGCACACATCTGGATGGACACCCCCTGAGTGGGGGCTTCCTCCTCTGCTCTGCACCCGTCCCCCAGGCTGGGGGCCCCCAAAGACCCGCTGCCAGCCCCTCCCGACCATCTGGGGCAGAAGGAGCTCTGGGGAAGCAGGCGGAACCCCGGGGACTGGGCCGCAGGGTGAGGCGCACGCATGGGCAGCAGACCGCGGCAACACGACTCCGAACCTCGGGCCACTGCCGGTAAGCCTTTGTGTTTGGTGTTTTCACTAAAATCAGACCAGGAACAGTGCCTCCCACGTGACCCGGCCTGCTGGCACCCACAGTGCCTGAGACTCTGGGCGAGGCAGCGAGTCTGCACTTTCCTGCCCGAGGGGGATGCCTGCCCAGCGCCAGGAACCGGGGGGCTGAGCTGCGCAG
This sequence comes from Mustela nigripes, assembly GCF_022355385.1. Classification (NCBI taxonomy): domain Eukaryota; kingdom Metazoa; phylum Chordata; class Mammalia; order Carnivora; family Mustelidae; genus Mustela; species Mustela nigripes. Next base: position 999,553 of record NC_081564.1, read on the forward strand.
GGCTCGGGTGAAGACGCGTGGTCTCCGCGGAGGACGTGGGGGCGGCTCAGGAGGGACTGCAGGCGCCTGCTCCTCCTGCCGCCCGGGCTGGGATGTGTCCGCCCATCGCCGCCAGGCCGCCGCCTGTGTCAGGACCCGACGGGAGACCCAGGACAGATGACAAATGGTGAAACCGCACTCACAGCCAAACACGGAAGAAACCGCGCCACAGTCGCTAGCTAGAAAAGGTGTTTTCCTCCCATTTTATTTGATAATACATTTTCACAGAAACATGATATTATTTACAAATATACAGGTAAGAGACTGCTGGTCAAAAATCTTAAACTGAAAATGTCATCAAAAATTAATTTACAAAAACCACCAACTGCCCAGGGGGGTCCTGGGGGAGAATGCGGATGGCGTGGGACGGGTCTGTGCGCGCGGAAGCGTCCTGGCTCTCCAGCCCCCGCAGCCCGGGCACTGGGTCGGCGCGATGCCCGTGTCTCAGGAGGCACTGGTCTGCATGTTCTTGGAAGCGGCGAGCATCGCCCTCACTTTGGCCATGAGATCCTGCACGGAGAAATGCACGGGGTCCCTGTGGCTTCCCGCTCAGACCCAGCATGCGGACGGTGGGTACAGAAGCGCCCCACAAACCCGTCGGTGGGACGGCCTGGTTGGGGACGCCACAGCCCTCCAGCGTCAGTCAGGGCCCACCGGTGGGGGCGAGATGGGGGTGCCGAGGGAAAGCCAGCCTCCCAGAGAAGGGGGTGCCACTTTACCTGAGTTATTTTGCTCTGCACGGAGGAGACAATTGCCGAGGAGATCTGGCCATCTTTTTCCTGAGAAACTCCCCTAATGTGAACAGAGAGAGATCACAGACTTGAAAAACGGACGTGCTGTCACTCACTGTTACTAGCGTGTTTAAAGATGCCAATGTTACAAATACGTATTCTGCGTTCATGTTTCACGTTACAGATGTTTGAAATTTTTTGTAAACTGCAGCCTAATTCCGAGAGCATCTCCCGTGAACACCCTGTGAGCCGCAGGTAGTGACGACGGGAACAGGACAGAAGTGCCGGAAGCTGGAGGCGCTCGGGCTGGCGACCCCGTGGGGTATGCGCTCCAGGTCATGTGCCCGACTCTGGCCTCAGTGGCCGCCACACACACTTCAACCTGCACCTGCAGAGCCACGTCTCAGGTCACGACCCACCCTGGGAGCTGGCTGTAGGCCTGCTACCTACGAACCCGGTCTCTGGTTTCGGGGCCCGCGACCCACATGGACGCAGGCAGTGGGTCCGTAACCAACAATGACAGAGCCCCGCTCCCAAGCCACCGGCTCCGGAGCCCCTGCCCAGCTCTGGGTGGGCGGGCAGCAGGGGCATCTAGCAGATGCTTCCTGACGGCCACGGCATCGAGGACACATACACCCGTGCCACCGGCAGGCTGCTCCCGTGACGTCAGCTGTGGACTCTGGTGTTCAACCCGACTCCTGTGGCCTGGGGTGAGTGGGGTGACTGGGCTGGGTCCCGCTCACCACCGACCCCCACGCCTGCCGTCGCTGGGATCACGCCGGGCTCTGCAGCTGGGGCCACGCCCGCCCCAGGCAGCCCTTGCTGAGGACAAAGGCGCCATTGTCGGTGTTTTCAGAACAGCTGTGGTCACACCAGGCACCATTTCCCAGCGGATCAGACAGTGGGGAGGCCTCTAGCCAGCACCTGGGGGGGGTGGCCGGCCCACCCCGGGCACTGCCACTCCCGAGGCCTGAGCCCAGTTCCGAGCAGCCGCGTGCGGGGAGCCCGGGCTGGGCTCAGGGTGGGCTTACCTGGAGCGCTCCTGGCTGGAGCCCCGACTCTCCACGGGAGAGATGCTGGCCGAGTGGGCCGTGTGCCGACGTGTGGCCTGCTTGCTCGGGGATGCCGACTGGGACCCAGCTTTGGACTCGGTCCGGGACCGCGAGCGCCTCTTCTTCTTCTTCTCGTGGGGGCTTCTGCAAGGAAAGTGGCTTCAGACCAAGACACAGCAGACTCCGGAGGAGCGGTTTCGAGCGTCTTCCCAGGGCCAGCTGGTGGGGTCGGCTAACTCCTTTTGAAAGCTGTGCACGTTTTACTTAGCTCGCAACCGACAGAAGCAGCAAGTCACACACACGGAAGGAAGGAAGCCCTTCTCCCTCCCCAGTAGGAGGCCTGTCCCCCATTTCAAGAGGCCTATGGGGTTTGAAACACGGTCAGCACTTTATCTGCATTTAAAAAACTGAAGAAGAGTCACCAAGTGCCGTTCACGCCGCCTGCCCGTAGGCAGACTCGAGGACCACTCCTCGCGCGACATGGGGAGGGTCCCAGCCGGGGCCGCGCGGACAGCCGCTCCTGCGCCCTGCCCTGCGCTCCTGGGACTGCAGGGCCTGTCCCTGTTCACCCAGCAGCTGACTCAGCCCACACCCCCCCCCCAGGGCCCTCCGTCCCTCGTCCCCTTGCAGACACAGCCTGCTTCCCACGCCCCAGCCGGCAAAGCTCCAGTGCACACACTGCCCCGTGACCCTCCCGTGACTCCCCAGAGGACATTTCAGGAGGGAAAAGAACATACACGGGAGGCCAGACGGGTACCGGGCCGCCTTGCTCTTGGCCTGCTTCCTCCGGAAACGATGGTCACTGCTGTTTGGAAACTGTGCCCCCGCACACGTGACAGACAAGTGACTGAGAGGCGACCGAGTACTTGCTGGAGAGTCTATGTGCGGTCAGTGCCGTCGTGAGACCCTCCCACGGGCCCACGTGTGGGTGATGGGACTCCTGATGGTAGGCACCCGCGTGTCTTCACGAGCTCGAGTCCAGGGCCAGCCCACAAGGCCCACTCTGCTCGGCGCCTCTGAAAGGCACAGCGGCTCCCGGACCCTTCCCCACCTGGGGACCCCACGGCCTGTCCACATGCCCGTGTGCGCTGCCCCCAGGCTCCCCCCGGGCTCCTGCGCAGAGGCACGCGTGCACAGAGGAAGCCGTTGGACACTCGGGCGCGCCGAGGAGCGTGCGACCTGTTGCCACGACTGTGCTCTCTCCCGGGCACAGATGTGTGCACTGCTGCCCACTGTGGCAATGACAGATCAGGTCCTCCCGAGGACAAATGCTCCTGGAGGCTGAGCAGTGGGAAGGACCGCGGGGCAGTGGGGCCAGGGCTCGGTCGGTGTCCTGGGCAGCGGCCCGCTGCTCCCGGAGCCCTATGACCCCATCGCCGGTCCCTGCTGCAGCCCCGCACCGAACCCGAACGAGGCCAGCGCGCTCGGCCGCTCTTTGGAGGCCAAGTCTGGAGGCCGCGTCCGTGGACTGTTTCATGAACTCTGGTCACCACCGGCTCCTTGGTTAGGTTGCTTCTAACGGACACGGGCCCTTGGCAGAGACACACGCCGCGAGCATTCCTCCCTCCGGGCGGGCTTCTCGGCTGGCGGAGCCCTTCCGGGAGCGCAGGGCCCTCCCCGAGCTCAGCTGTGTGCCTGCGGGAGCGAGGTCCAGGGCACAGTGCTCGTCCCGACTTGCTGGTGTCCCTGGCTGCTTCAGGGCTTCAGCTCGCGGCCTCCCCGGGAGCGGGCAGGGAGCGCCCCCCAAGCCTGCCCTTCTGGGAGACCGCGGCGCCCACTCCAGGTCCCCCTGTGCACACGAGCGTCCCGTCGACCCGCGCAGTCCTGCCGGGGCGGCACGGTGTGGACAGGTCAGTTCAGGGAGAAGAAACCTGAGGGACACCGACCTTCCATCCACAATCACGGGCTCTCTGTGTACTTCCGGTTCTTAGATTTCTCGAAGATGTTGGCAGCCTTCGGTATAGAGAAGTCGATGTGGGTATGGCTACGGTCACCTTCCCCCCGTTCCAGGCTGGATCGCAGAAGGAAACACTTCCTTTCCAGTCCTCCTGCCTTTCCGCCGTGTTCCCCACTGTCTCGGCGGCCGGCTGCGGCCGGCTGCTGGTCCTGGGGGCGGCCAGCACGCCCCCATCCCGGCCAGAGGCTTCCTCCGACTCCCTTTGCTCAGGGCTGTGTCTCCTTGTTTTCTGTCTTTTCTTTTTTTTTAAAAGAGATTTTATTTATTTATTTGAGGGAGAAACAGTGACACAGATAGCAGCAGAGAGCACAAGCAGGAGGGAGAAGCAGGCTCCCACTGAGCAGGGAGCCCGAAGCAGGGCTCGATCTCAGGCCTCCGGGATCATGACCGGAGTTGAAGGCAGATGCTTAACCATCTGAGCCCCCCAGGAGCCCCTCCTTGTTTTCGTTTTAGTGAACGGTGAAGCGTGTGTCCCACAGCTCTCCTGCCTCTGCCGGGACATGCTCGGACTTTCCTCCCTGACTCTGAACAGTGACTTACCAGGGTCGCCGGTGGACCGTAACGAACCTGGCAGTCCTCAGACAGACCCACTCGGTCAGGACGCATCTCCTTGCACTACGCTGCTGGGTGCAGACTGCAGATGCCCCGTAGGTCTCTCCACCTCTGTCCCTGAGCATTTTGGTCTGTGAACACACACGCCCCTCTGCACATGTGCACGCCCCTCCCGACACGCCCGCCGGCCACGGAGCCTCGCACTGTAAGCTGCCAAGTGTTCCCGTGTTCTTTCAAGATGGTCTATAAACTGGTCTCTCCTCGCCCTTGAACACTTGTTAGAATTTAACGACGGAAACCATCTGGGCCTGGAGTCCGGTGGTTTTAAATGGTACATAAATTCTTTGGCAGACGTGGTTATTTAGAATTTTTATTTCTTCTGGTGACAGCGCGGTCACTCGTATCTTTCAGGAATTCGTCCATTTCACCCAAGTTGCCAAAATAACTAGAAACAAATTTCCATATTCTCCTTTTAACGTCTGTCGGCTCTTTCACTCTTGATCTACCTAAAGGAAGACATTGGTTTTTGACCACTTTCTTTTCTTAAAAAAGATTTATTTATTTACTTGACAGACAGAGATCACAAGTAGGCAGAGAGGCAGAGAGAGGAGGAAGCAGGCTCCCCGCCGAGCAGAGAGCCCGATGCGGGACCCTGAGATCATGACCTGAGCCGAAGGCAGGGACTTAACCCACTGAGCCACCCAGGCGCCCCTTGACCATTTCCAAAGAACCATTATTCAGTTTTACCGTTAGTCTGTTTCCTACTCTCTCCACTCCTCTCCTTAGAAGAGGCCACGTACAGACGACACACAGTGTTACGCTGGTTTCCAGCCCCCACGCGAGTGTGTGACACTGTGCTCCCACGTGCAGCCGCCCTCTGTCACCAACAACTCTGACCGGACTCCCTGTGCTGGGCCTTCTGTCCCCAGGACGCCTCCAGCCCATGACCTCCTGGGCCCCGGCGGCGGCGTCCCGCTTGTTCTCTGCACTGTGGGTCTGCTCGTTTCTGCAATTCCACAGACGAATAAAATCCTGTGGCAGTCCTCTTGCTCTGACTTATGTCGCTCAGCACAACACCCTGTAGCCCCACCCATGTCACTGCAAATGGCAGGAGTTCACTGCTCTCTCCCGGCTGTGCCGTGCGACATTCCCCAGTACAGGCCGCGCCCCCTTCATCCACGCATCGGCCGGCGGGAGCTGCTTCTCGTTCAGCGAGTGCAAATACTGCTGCAATAAATACGGGTGCACGCGTCGCCTCCGGTCAGGATTTTAATGTTCTCTGGGTAAATACCCAATAATGAGATGGCCCGGCTTGTAATTTTTTCTCTATTTAACACCTTGAGGACCCTCAATGCTGGTTTCCAGAGTGGCCGCACCCGCGCGTTCCCACTAGTGCAGGACGGTTCCCCTTTCTCCGCATCCTCGCCATTCGTTTCCTGTCGTGTTAGTTTCGGCCACTGTGACAGGTGTGAGGTGCGACCTCACTGTGGTTCTGATGATGCTTGAACTCATGACCTTGAGGTCAAGACATTAAGACCTGAGCTGAGATCAAGAGTCAGATGCTTCACCAAGCCCCATGGTAACCTTCTGCCCAGTTTTAAATTGGATTATTTTTTTGGGGGGAGGAAGGTGTTGAATTATATCAGTTCTTTTTTTTTTTTTTTTTTTAAAGATTTTATTTATTTATTTGACAGAGAGAAATCACAAGTAGATGGAGAGGCAGGCAGAGAGAGAGAGGGAAGCAGGCTCTCTGCTGAGCAGAGAGCCCGATGCGGGACTCGATCCCAGGACTCCGAGATCATGACCTGAGCCGAAGGCAGCGGCTTAACCCACTGAGCCACCCAGGCGCCCTGAATTATATCAGTTCTTGACAGATTTTGGATACTGGCCCTTTTCCTGATACGTCATTTGCAAATATCTTCTCCCATTCTGTCGGCTGTCTTTGGCTTTGTCAACTGTTTCCTTTGCTGTGCAGAAGCTTTTGATCTTGATGAAGTCCCAGTAGTTCGTTTTTGCCTTTGCTGCCCTTGCCTTTGGTGATGTTTCTAGGAAGATGTTGCTGCGGCTGAGGTCACAGAGGTTGCTGCCTGTGTTCTCCTCTGGGATTTAGATGGCTTCCTGTCTCACACTGACGTCTTTCATCCATTTTGAGTCTGTTCTTGTGTGTGGTGTAAGCAAATGGTCCAGTTTCATTCTTCTGCACGTAGCTGTCCCGTGTTCCCAGCACCATTTATTGAAGAGACTGTCCCTCTGCCACTGGACATTCCTTCCTGCTTTGTTGGAGATTAGTTGACCATAGAGTTGAGGGTCCATTTCTGGGCTCTCTGTTCTGTTCCATGGATCTGTGTGTCTGTTTTTGGGCCAGCACCATGCCGTCTCGATGATGACAGCTTTTTTTTTTTTTCTTTTAAGATTTTATTTATTTATTTGATAGAGATCACAAGTAGGCAGAGACGCAGGTAGAGAGAGAGGAGGAAGCAGGCTCCCCGCTGAGCAGAGAGCCCGATGCGGGGCTCGATCCCAGGACCCCGAGATCACGACCTGAGCCGAAGGCAGAGGCTTTAACCCACTGAGCCACCCCGGCGCCCCATGTGATGACAGCTTTGTAATAGAGCTTTAAGTCTGGAATTGTGATGCCACCAACTTTGTTTCGTTTTGTTTTTTTCTGATTGCTTTGACTAATCGGGTTCTTTTGTTCCACACAAATTTTAAGATATACATTTTTCCATTTTCCTGATTTCTTTATTTATTGTTTTTTAAATTTTTATTTATGTATTTGGCACACAGAGATCACAAGTAGGCAGAGAGGCAGGCAGTGAGAGAGGGGGAAGCAGGCTCCTGTGAGCAGAGACCCCCGGATGTGGGGCTCGATCTCAGGACCCTGGGATCATGACCTGAGCTGAAGGCAGAGGCTTATAACCCACTGAGAGACCCAGGTGCCCCTATTTTCTTGATTTCTGATCTTATCTTTATTATTTCTTTGCTTCTACCTAATTTGGGCTTTTTAAAATTTTTATTTATTTTTATTTTTTAAATTTTTTTAAAGCTTTTTTTTTTTTTTTAAAGATTTTTATTTATTTATTTGACAGAGAGATCACAGTAGGCAGAGAGGCAGGCAGAGAGAGAGGAGGAAGCAGACTCCCCGCTGAGCAGGGAGCCCGATGCGGGGCTCGATCCCAGGACCCTGAGATCATGACCTGAGCCGAAGGCAGCGGCTTAACCCACTGAGCCACCCAGGCGCCCCCTACTTTGGGTTTAATTTGTTCTTTTTCTAAGTTCTTTTTTTTTTTTTTTGGAAGATTTTATTTATTTTTCTAGCTTCTTAAGACACGATTAGATCATTATTCTTAGACCTTTTTTTTTCCCCTGATACAAACATTTAAAGCTACTAACTTCCTTCTAGCCAAATGAGCCCACAGATTTGGCTGTAACATTTTCACTATCATTTAAAAATATTTTCTTTTTTTTTTTTTTTTAAAGATTTTATTTATTTATTTGACAGACAGAGATCACAAGTAGGCAGAGAGACAGGCAGAGAGAGAGGAGGAAGCAGGCTCCCCACCCAGCAGAGAGCCCGATGCGGGACTCGATCCCAGAACCCTGGGATCATGACCTGAGCTGAAGGCAGAGGCTTTAACCCACTGAGCCACCCAGGCGCCCCAAAAATATTTTCTTTTTTCCCTCGTGATTTTGTCTTTGACCTACGGGTAATTTAAAAATGTATTAAATTGCCAATATTTGGGGATTTTCCAGGTATCTTTTTATAGATTTTTAGACTTGCTGCCACATGGTAAGGGAACATAGTCTGCGCCACCTGAGTCTCCGGGGACTGCCAGAGCCTCCTGCAACAGCACAGTGGACGAGGTAGCGAGCGGCTGTGTACGGTTTCCGTGTCTGCACGGTCTGGTTGTCTGCCTGTCCCCAGTTCTCTCAGTGTTGCTTCAAGTATTTTATTTCTTCTTCTTACTATTTTGTCTTCTTCCATGTGTCAGAGCAAGCGAACGAGAGAGCACAAGGTGGGGGAGCGGCAGGCAGAGCCGGCAGGGGGAGACACAGGCTCCCCGCGGAGACTGGACCCCAGGACCCTGAGATCGTGACCTGAGCTGAAGGCAGAGGCTTAACTGAGCCATGCAGGTGCCCCTTCTACTTAGTTTTTTTGAGAGAAAGAGAACATGAGAGAGCGTACACACAAGTTGGGGCAGGGCAGAGGGAGAGAGAGAATCTTTTATTTTTTTTGAAGATTTTCTTTCTTTCTTTATTTAACAGACAGAGATCACAAGCAGGCAGAGAGGCAGGCAGAGAGAGAGGAGGAAGCAGGCTCCCTGAGGAGCAGGGAGCCCGATGCGGGGTTTGACCCCAAGACCTGAGATCATGACCTGATCCGAAGGTAGAGTCTCAACCCACTGAGCCACCCAGGCGCCCCTCTTCAAGCAGTTTTAAGGTTCTGCCTTATGTCCTCTCCTGGCTTTTAATTCCCTTTCCTTTGCAATCCTGCCCCAGGGAATGAAGACACACAGCCTTCGCTGACGAAGTCTACTGTGGATGGGCAACACGCAGCGTGTAAGAGCCTGCCACAGCAGGTGTCACTCGATGCTCACGGATGTGCCCGGTGCGGCGCTAAGCGAAAGCGGTCCATGGCCAACCAGCCCGAGCAACCGCGTACTATTCCATCTAATAAGAGGACGGGGACCCTGCGAGGTGTGCCGTGGTACGATGTGGCCATTCGCACAGATTCTACTCTTTAAAAAAAGAGTAGAATTTGATCTTCAAAAGCTCAGTACAAGGAACCAAGGATCCTTGGACAAACAGCGGACCCCCATGCTGGGGCAGGGAAAGCACTGACAAGGCCTGGAATATTTGGGGCCAAAAAGCAACAAAGTGCTTCAAGAACCATGGGACCACATGTGGGGCGGACGTTGCTGTCAGAGCAACACTGGTGATGGATTCGCGTAGCACCGACAAAAACGCAAAACCCCAAACCCGAAGTCCACAATGACACAAAAGCGAGGGGCGTGTGTCTTCTGTAGAGAAGAAGACAGAATCTGAAAGGCACCACTTGGCCGTGACCAGTGTGTGAACCAGTTTTGTGTCCGTGAACGCTAAGGCCAGTGGGGTGTTTGCGTGGCATCTCGGTGCCATCGCCTGATGACCTGTGTGGGGCTGCAGCGTCACGGACAATGGGACAGGCAGCTGGTGTGACACAAAGGAAGTGACATGTCACTCTTGTGGTGCTCCTGCCAAAATGTCTCCCATGAACCCAGCCACGGTCACGCAGTAAGGCAAGTCCAAGTACGGGACACACAGGCAGGGGCAGGAGAGGTCGGGAGGGAAGGAGAGGCGGCCGATGGAACCATGCTGATCCTGCTCAGTCGGGCTGACACGCGCACACGCACGCTGCCTGCACTGTTTTCAACGGTGAGTGTAAAACTATCTAATAAACCAAGAAAATTATGAAACAAGAAGTCAGCGACGGGGGCACTCCGAGATCAGCTTGTAGAGATGATCCTTCAACTCGGGGGGTGAACGGGCCTCCTGCCCCCAAGGAAAAGGAGCAGCGTCACCCCGCTCTGCGTGCAAGGCTGCAGGGGAGCGGTGACTGCTGGGTTCAAGGGCCTGGACCCGCGGCTGCGCACGTGCCCTATCCTGGCCCTACTGGACCCGGCACAGCCTCCCACTGCCCAGTGTTAGGCGCTCGGGGGCATCCCACCCGATCGATCGGGCAGGGAGCGCGGCTCTGCGGTCGGTGGAGCCTTCACTTGCTTCGCACGACTCATTAAAGCTCCAGCGATCACACAAGTTCCCACGATTCCTGACAGAACCGCTGCCTTCTCTTGAGACGGCTCCTTCAACGCAAAGGTTAATTTGAGGCCAAAGCCAGAATACTTCTGTGGGGAGAGAACTTTTGTTGCAGGAATTAATTTTAGATCATGCCCTTTACAGACAGCGGAGGTGACAATGAATTTCGAATGTTCAACAGTGACGAGGGAAGGGGTACAGCGGGGAGTGGACCTGGAGCCCGTCGCGCGGTCCGGCCAGGGCGGGCGCCTCACGCGGGAGCAGGGCCTGGGTGGAGCGCACTCGGCCTGCGGGGCGAGCCCACCTGCTGGCTCTGCCGCCTGCGCCCCTGCGCAGACTTCGCCGCTCCCAGAGAAAGATCACCCTTCGCCAGCGAGCACACTGCAGGCCTGCTTCCCCGTGAGAACGTCTTTCCAGAGCTGCAGCCACGATGAGCCCCGCTGCAAAGGGGCCCCGAGGCTGCTCGACCTGTGTCCTCCACAGACAGGCAGGACTTGGGGAGGGCAGGGCCCCTGACACCTGTCATTCAGGGGTGTCGTCTGGGAGGCTCGGGCACCCCAAGTGTCCAACTCACACGCGGAAGCAGTCACGAAACCGGGGAGGAAAGAGGCGCACAGCGCCCTGCCCCCGCCTCCTCTGGGCCGGTCTGCCACAGGGAGAGCGATGCTCCTCGCCAGCTTCCTGAGCCGGCGCCCGGGCGGGCTGCCATGCAACGGCACGAGAAACGGGAGCTCCTCCCTTCAGGCAGCAAGGAACAACGGGGGTGGCAGACCCCATGCGAGACGATGCCCCTGCGGTGCCCTGCGGCCGAGACGGAGACACCTGGCGGCGGCCCCGTCCATCACCATGCTCGGCAGGTGCGCCAGCAGGCCCCAGACGGGCCCACATGGCCCAGACGTGTCCCGTCACAGAGGCGGGGAGCCGGGACTTTCCGTGCTGTGACATGGTGGTGCTCTCTCACTGGAGGGGCTGGGGACGCTGGCGGACCAGAGTCAGAGGCCGGGGGCCAGGTGTCCCAGCTGAGAGGCCTACCGTAGCGGACGCGGCAGCTGGTCTCTCTAGCATCCCGCAACCGTGACAGCTGTCAAGGGGGCGGAGGGTGGAGCCCTCTCTGCTCTCAGCCCGGGAGGACCCTGTGGTCCTGCCCACAGCACCTGCTAGCCCGGGAGTGGCAGGGACTCACTTGGGACTCAAACTTCTCTCCTTTTATCTGTGTGTGCGGGTCCAGCAGGGTACCTAAACCCTGGGGGTTGGTGCTGGGCACTGCCCGATGCCACCCCGACCCCAGGGACACAACGCTCCCTCTGCAGCCAGCTCCAGGAGGAACAGAAGAGCTGCTAGGGGCTGAGTGTCTGCGAGGGAGGTCTCCCTGGCTTGTGCCAGCCCTCTGGACACACGTTTGCATTCCTGGCAGCACAGACTGGTCTATGGACTCAGTCGCCTACCTGGACCGGGTCCGCTTCCTGCTGACGCCTGGACTGTTACTCATCCGGTAGGCAGTGGGGACACTCCTTTCTTCCCTCCGTCTCTCGGGAGAGTGTGCTCTTCTCCGAGGGGATCGGGATCGTGACCTGGGCAGAGGAACAGAGGAGTTTTAGTCCGTGTGAGCGGCAGGCGATCACATCCATGCTGAGGCCCTGATGGGCCTCATCTGGGTCTGCAGATGCCTGACAGGTGCTGCCTCTGTGCTTCTCGGGGGCACAGTAGCAGCCCCCTCCCCGGCCTCACTCCACTGACACAGAACAGAGTCCAAGCTCTGCTCCTAGCCCACAACACTCAGCACACTGCCGCCCAACATAACCAGGGCACGGCACGCGCGAGGCTGGTCCGAACGGCCCGCAGCACCAATGCTGCCGGATTCCAGGGCTGACCGGGTGACTGATGGCCAACTCAGGCCTCGCGTGCTCCTTCTGCCTCTGCGATTTCCTGCCCTCAACCATTTGCAGCTCACAGACCCCTCGATCCAAATGACACAAGGAAAAGCGCTGATATTCAGGCGAGCTGTTTCTATTGGTTCTGAACACTGGCAGCAGGAAGAAGCAAACGAACCAGAGCCGCTACTTGGAACCCTCTCTTGTTCACACCCACTGCATGGCCTTGCGGCGTGAATGCTGAGCCGGCCACAGCAGTTCAACTCCCAGCACACGCCTCTCAAGATAATTTACGTTTGGGAGATGCCTTGGATTAAAACCGTCCTTTAAAATATCTCATTCTTCCTTCTCAGGTTCCTGGAGAGACATTCGCTCTATCTGGGCAGTGACCTCGCCCACTCAAGGCAACCAGTGCTCGGAGCACGGACTCCAGACCCTCATACACCGGGGGTCAAGGCCCTCAGAGGAGGGTTCTGTAATGACACGTTTAGGATTCTCCTTTTTTGTTCATTCAGTGAAATTACTGTTTTAAGAAGACAAAGAGTAAGCAGAAATCTGGACAAAAAACCAATTTCTTTTCATTCTGTTTCTATGACAACCCATTCAAAAATAATATAAAGAGCAGTTTGATTTTGCCATAAAGGATTCCACACCAAATCATTTTAATTACACCCCCCCCCCCCATAACACACACCGTTGTTCCAAACATCAACTTATCATCACGGTCCCGGCTCCTGCGTCCCAGAGAGAACCCTGCGTCACTCCTGAAAGATCGACCGTGAACAACCCCAGGTAAACCATCACCAGCACCACCGTGTTCTGGCTTACAAAATGGTGTTGACGGTCTTTCCCAATATTTACAAACTACGAGGGTGAGGTCCATCAGACACCTCGACATTTTACCGGGTTTCCCCTCCAAAGAGCTCCGGGAGTTAGGGAGAGGAGCTGCTGACAGCTGCTGTGCTTGGTGCTCCCACTAGGCGAGTGGCCCTGCCACACTCTGGGCTTCAGGGCCCGCAACATGAAGGCACACACTTTGCACTGAGAATTCAGGGTGCCAGCTGGGGTGGGACCAGAGCCCCAGAGAAAGCTCTGCGTAACCAGACCTCTATACCCGTGGAATTCTCACACAGAGAACGATACACTTGATAATCAGGAAACGTGCATTCGTTTTTAGTGCCTGTGGACTCCTAACTCTCATACAATACCACTCTGCAGTGACCATTCCAGGTCTCTGAGGGGAGGTGGCTGTCCCCAGTAGATGTGGAGTTATCTGGGAAAGTAGCCTGCTCAGTACCAAGGGCAGTAAGCTTCGTCAGATGATACTTAGGTTTTATTTCTTTATTTTTAGATTTTATTTATTTATTTGACAGCGATCACAAGTGGGCAGAGAGGCAGGCAGAGGGGAGGAGGGAGCAGGCTCCCCACCGAGCAAAGCCCGATGCGGGGCTCGATCCCAGGACTCCGGGACCACGACCTGAGCAGAAGGCAGAGGCTTTAACCCACTGAGCCCCCTGAGTCCCCCTTAGGTTTTATGTTAATGAAAGAAGCACTGATGTTTTAATTCTGTTAATGAGGCCGTTAATACTGGTATCACAACAACGCCAGAAACAGGAGCTCTGTTTTCTAAGTAAATAACCCGCACGACGGGGCTCAGACACTTTTTCTTGCGGCTCATAAATAGCAGTCTTTCAGATAGCGGCGGAACGTGGCTCTTCACCTGAATGACAGTGCTGTTTGCAAAAAGCTTCTTTCCTTCTGCGTTTAACCACTGAAAGCACCCCCGCCCCGGTGCCTCCACCGCTCCGGAGCAGCTCCTGGCGGGCCATGGGGCAGCAGAGCTCCCACAGCTGACCACACTCCACCCTCCGCCCAGGCAGCTCCCGAGGGACCAGCTGTCCCTGCATCGCTGCGGATGCAGAGAGCCCCCAGGCATCTGCTGGGTTAGGGTCGGCTCCACAGAACGGGGAACCCCTGGCCCTCACCCGCATGCTAAGCACTGAGCGCCACCTCCTGCGAACCCTGTGCAGCTGAGGAGCTTGTATGAACGACCACCATTACCCCAATTTTGCTGGCGTAAGCTGTTTCCAAATATTAACTCTGACTTAGAAAACGTGTTTCTAGGGGCACCTGGGTGGCTCAGATGGTTAAGCCTCTGCCTTCGGCTCAGGTCATGATCCCAGTGTCCTGGGATCGAGCCCCGCATAGGGCTCTCTGCTCAGCAGGAAGCCTGCCTCCCACTCTTTCCCTGCTTGCCTCTGCCTAATTACGATCTCTGTGTCAAATAAATAAAAAAAGATCTTAAAAAGAAAAGAAAAGAAAACGTCATTCTAATCCCTAGCTCGTCCCCAAGCGTAAGTGTGGAGGGAGCTGGGGACTGTGTGGATGCTGCCCCCAATACTGGGGGCACAGAGTTCTACCCGGAACCTGCCCCCATTCGGCCGCCCCTTAAATACTGACTGACGAGCCGACGGAACAAAGGCCGAAGGGGATCTTCTCTAGCGTTCTTCAAGTAAGCTTCATTTCAAGCTTTAGAGTCTTACAAGATTTTAACAACACCTAACTAACAAAGCTCAATTTTTAGGCGATACACTAATGACCTGAGTACTACTTTGTTCCATTTGCGGCAGAGAACCCGGTGAGACAGAAGCAGAAAGCAGAGAGGGGCACGTGGGTGCCTCGGTCGGTGGAGCCTCTGACTCGTGATTTTCTCTCCGGTCCTGGTCTCAGGGTCGTGGGATTGAGCCCCGTGTTGGGCTCTGGCCGGGCGTGCAGCTTGCTGTTTCGCTCCCTCCCCTCTGCCCCTCCACAGCTGCGAGTGCTTTCTCTCTAATAAATAAATCCTCACAAAAAAAAGAGGAGGAAAAAAAATCGTACATTTCAATTAATGCTGATTTAAAACACACTAAGCACTATGCGCGGTAATCGCTCTACTTTCCAAGAAGCAACATACTGATGTCTAAAGCTCAAGATTACTCTATGGCTTGGCTGCCTCTGGAGACCCAGGGCCACCTACAGCTTCAACGAGCTGCGTACTCGGACCGGAGGCATGCGAACGCCACCTATCTTCACACGGAGATCACGGGGGCTGGGAAAGGGCCTCTAACCCTAACCTTCTACGCCTTACAAAGCACTTGTAGCAGGAGTCTTTCTGAAATAATCAAGTTGCTGGGCACCTGGGTGGCTCAGTGGGTTGAGCCTCTGCCTTCGGCTCAGGTTGTGATCTTGGGGTCCTGGGATCGAGCCCCACATTGGGCTCTCTGCTCAGCAGGGAGCCTGCTTCCCCTCCCCCTCTGCCTGCCTCTCTGTCTACTGGTGAGGTCTCTCTGTCAGATACATTAAAAAAAAAATAAAAGTTTATAAAAAATAAAATAATCAAGTCGTGCGTCAGGCCCAGGAACAGTCTGACAGGTCCCTTACTGCAAAGGGTAGCGCTATCTGAAAAGACAGTTAACGATGACATTGTCTTTAGCAACTTCAAGATTTGGTTAAAATCTGAAGTATTTTTCACACATCCAGATTCAATTACTGAGAACACCAGTGTCTCCTGGTTTAAATCTGCTGCAGTGTAAACCCACTGGGGTCATCTGAGCCGGCAGAGCCTGGACTGGGAGCAGGGGTGACTGCCTGGGGACACATGCCACATTCCCAAATGAAGCAGACGTGAGGCTGTCAGCCGTGCGCCCGGGCAGGACTCCCCCCGAGACTGGCATGAGTCTCATCTCCTCTGAGCGGCCCCGGGGCCGACGGACAGCTGGTCTCTCCTGCAGCCCCGAGCTTGGCGGGGTCTGGATTCAAAAAGCATCGTTGATTTTTCAAGGCAAAACATCACGGATTACCAAACACTTGGAGGGCTTTGTGTCACGATATGATTTTGATTTTATGACGAAGTGCACTTTGCCCTGATACCCCATGAACTGCCAACCAGAGGCCGGAGGGTCCGGCTGCCCCAGTGGACGAAGTGAGCCCACATACCCACAGTCAGCCGGAAGGAGCATGGAGACACTCGGCCACCACAACTAGAACAGCTTGAGTCATGAAAAAATCAGCTCTGGTGACAGGTAATTTTAACTGTAGGTCAAATTAAGGTGAAGCTGGCACTCTGCCAATGCAGAACTCAAAAGCAGAAAATTTTTAACTCTTTTCTTATAACTCAAGGTTGCACACTAAGAATTAGGATTTTGCTTCTTGCACTTGTCAGCATTGAACATTCAGAAAAATAGAAAATATATTCAGATCAAAGTATGTAACTCTGAATCTTTTCTAAAACAATGATTCAGGGCGCCTGGGTGGCTCAGTCAGCTCAGGTCACACGGTCTGGGGGCTGCGAGACGGAGCCCCGTGTTGGGCTCTGCACTGGGTGTGGAGCCTGCTTGGGATTCTCTTTCCCTCTCCTTCTGCTCCTCCCTTCCCTCTCTCAAAAAATAAAAACCAAAAACAATTATTTAAAAAGTATTAAAATAGGGGCCCCTGGGTGGCTCAGTCAGTTAGGTGTCTACCTTTGGCTCAGGTCATGATCCCAGGGTCCCGGGATTGAGTCCCGCATCGGGCTCCCTGCTCAGTGGGGGGCCTGTTTCTCCCTCTCCCTCTGCCCATCCCCTGCTCATGCTCCCTCTCGTGTGCTCTTTCTCTCTCAAATGAATAAAACCTTAAAAAAAGTATTAAATGACATATAAAATGCCTTACTCTATTATGGTCAATTAAAAAGCACATAAAACAGAACTCACAACTCTGAGAGTCAGACGAGCACCGCAGCTGTGATGAGAACAAGCTGGGCAGACGCTGGCGGCCGCCCCCGCCCCCGCCCCCACAGCTGGGGACGGGCTACACTTGGCGCTCCACGCGCGGAACACTCGGGATCAGAGCACAGCTCGCGGCTCGCGCTGCGGACGGGACGAGTTTCCTCGCGGCCAGTCCCCCAGACGAGAGCTCAGGGGCGCGCTACTACCCAGAGGGCTGCTGTGGGCTGACGGGACTTATGTCCATTACATAATACCATTTAAGAAATTCTCTCAAAAAAAAACTTTAAAACATTTTGGTATTTACCTACAAATTCCAGGGAGCTTCCAAAAATTGAAATTCTATCAGCAAAGTTGTTTGTCGAATGAAAGAACAGGAAGGTGCGTGGGTGTGTGTCTGGGTGTGCACGTGGTGCGTGTGGGGGTGTGTGTGTCGAGATGGAACTTCTGAAGAACGACCAGAATTGCAGAGCCGAGGAGCAAACGTGTTTACGTGGGGAAAATCCGATTTCACTGCGGCCACACTTGTCAGGCCTTCGAGGTCTGGTGGGGCTAGAAACAGGGACGCACCCAGAGGCGGGCGCGTCTGAGACAGGACGCGCCGGGCGCGCGCTTTCCAGGAAAGGAGGCGGACGCGCGCCCGCTGCAGGGACAGACGCGGTCCCCGCAGGCCGCGCGCCGCGCCCGAGAGGAAGCCGGCGGACTCCGCTCGATGCCGAGCGACAGGCCGTGATGCAGGGCTGTGAACCTGCTGCAGTTGTTTCAGACAAAACTGCTCACCGGGCAGTGAATTCTGTGGCCCTTCTGTGACCTGCTCTCACGCCCAGCGGTCACGGGCGCCTCTTGTAGGCGGGCAGAAGGGTGAACGGACGGAGAGAAGACACAGGTGCCGCCCGCGTGGGCGTCGGGCAGGAGCCGCGCCGAGCCCGCCACAGCGCGCATGCGGGCAATTAGCACAGGAAAGGCCACACGGACAGAACGAGACACCCCACCCCTGTGCGTTTTACATGCTGAACAAGCCCGCTAAAACTTACATAGATCTGTTCTTAAAAAACCTGGCTGTAGCTTTAGAAATCAAACTCCCAGACAACCTGGAAAGATGTCATTGGGGTTTGCAAGCTGGACCTGCAGGTGAGCCACCAGGAGGTCTGTGCTCGCCCCGCTGGCCCAGTCGCTCTGGGGAAGGAGGACCCAGCACCCGCGGCAGTCCCGCGCCACGGGCGCCCCGCACACCCACCTGGAACGGCGCGCCGTCCGATAGGCACTGGGGAGACAGTGCTTGGCTTTCGAGTGGGACCTGGGCCTGGATTTGGAGGACGAGTGGTACTTGGGGGAGCGCGACCGCGTGCGAGACCGCTTTTTGTGCTTTTTCTTCTTCCTCTCCTTCTCCTCTTCCCTCGGGGGGTCCTTACTTTTGCTGGAGGGCCCTTCCGGGGGCTTAACGTCTGAAGTGGGCAGAGGTCTGCCTCCGGCCAGTAGCGGACAGGGCACAGAACTGGCTTCCTGGGGACAGAAGCAAACGTTGGGATGTTAAGAGGAAAAGTAGGACATTTCAAAACCGCACATGTAAAATTTCAACGTTGGGGCCTCATACCATTTAACGCACCAACACCTCTCAGAAGGGAGCACGTCCTTTTCTATGGCTCTAAAACATCGCCCTGGTCTCCGGGGAAGTGGCAGATGCCAGGAGTATACGCGACAGTTTCCCCAGCCTCTGCTCGCTCACCAGCCCAGCCGGCGGCACTCGACCTCATCAAGGGAACGTGGCAGCAAGGACACCGAGGCAGGCAGAGAGCCGTGCTTGGGCTTTCATAAATCACCGCGACCTTCCACTGACCGAGAGATTCTCAGACCTCCAGCATCGGGCTTTTTATGAATCTCTAAACCAATCTGAAAGTAATTTTTGAAGGAAGACCTGAACTAAGAGGTTCCTCTTTGACTGTAAGAACTCCGTCAAAAGAAAAAAGTCTTCCTTCTTTCCTTCCTGTGCCTGAGTTGATGGATGTTAAGTAAACCCTCGTGGCCATCATGTCACACACACCTCGGTGATCACGCCGCGACCTCCTGTGCATGGTGCATGTATACACCAGTCATGCCTCAGGACTAGCGGGAAAACACGGTTCTCACGGCAGTCCTCATCCAGGCAGCCCCACGGGCACAAGCTGGTCGGCACGTGCTGATCCAGCGCGGTCCTGCACTCAACACACTGTTCACCATAAAGCCCAGCACCCATGCGGAACACACGGAGGTGACGCACCCCGAGGCCCCACGGCGGGAAGGTCCACAGGTGGACGAAGACAAGGGAGCCCGTCAGCTGCAACCTTCATCCAGGGCAATGCCAGTTCTAGCAATTCCTTCTGAAGAGCCAAGTGTGCACGCTGCACACCCAAGGTCCCATGCCACACCACTTTGGAACGACCACGACCTACAAACCATGCAAATGACCCTCGAGGGCACTGGTCCCATGTGGTGCAGCCGGACAGTGAAACAGTGCTCAGCCTTTAAAAATAAGGTGGTAACCCTACGTCCACTGATGGCCTGCATCATAGTGTAAAATATCCAAGTTCACAGACACAAACCAGAATAAACCCCAAACCGACTCAAACATGAACCTGAACCCCAGCTCATGTGCTGCCTGCCCCTGTCCCCGAGAAAGGTCCTTGATGCGCTCTAACTGAACACCACACAGACTGGGACGCCCCGCCACTCTGCATTTGAACATCGGGGGCATCCAAGGACCCAGCTGGGATGCTCTGGGGACAGCGCGAGGGGGGTGCTGAGCCTGAGGGATGGGAGCGTCTGCGGGGCAGGGCCCGCGGAATCCCGCAACTGCTCCTGTCCTCTCCTTGGGTCCTTGTGGTCCACGTGGACAAGGCCCACTGGATAAGGGGACAGTGCTTCCAACTAAAGCCACACCCCTCCTTCGGCCTCATCCCCACCTGCTGCCGGGGCCTGAGCTGTCGCTTCTGAAGCGGTGCCGCCCTGCACACTTGGGAGGCAGAGACGCCCAGACCCGCCCACAGCCCGGTCGACATGCCAGGACAGGAGAAGGGCAGGCTTGATCACAGTCTCACGCAGGCTGTGCCCCCCACCCCGCCCCTACCCACGAGCAGGTGCCAGCACCAAGCTCAGAGACATGCCACCTGGAGGTTTTGGGGCCATGCCCGTTCCGCACCGACAGGACGGCAGGGGCGGGGGGACGTGTTTCTGGTGCGGCAGGCACAGGCCAGAGGCTCTGGCTGTGCAAACAAAAGAGCAGGGTACCCGAAGGCCACTTAGGGGTGTCCCATCACTTGCTAAGGGACAGGTGTGCATCACTGGCCTCTCAGCTACCCTGGAGGGATTCCTGCTACACAGCGAGACAGGCCAGGGAAATTCAAGGGATACCGAGGGAAGTTTCTTGAGGACGCACAGTAACGACTTGGGCCATAAAACTCTTTCAGAAAATGTAAGCAAAATGTTTGGACAAGTGCAGTAGACATCTGCTCCCCTATATGAGCAAACTGCCTGTGTGGGCAACAGCCCTTCCTGCCCCCTCAATCCATGAATTCCAGAGGACACACACACTACCGGAGCAGGGGACAGACCAGAACATCCCAACTCCCCGGTCACTGTGCCATGCGGAGGGAGAAGCACAAGAGTCCGGTCCAGCTGTCCAGGATTCAGGTCCGAGTGGGTGATGAGGTGAGTCAGGGCTGAGAACGCAGCTGGCCAGGGGACGCTGTGCCTGGAGGTGAATCCTTGATCTCCGAGGGGACTGTACCATGCTCCCACCTCAGAACACGAGTGCCGCTCTCTACCGGTTTTGTTGAGCCACGTGGGGGCAGTGGGGTCGGTTCCTGACCCTGTGCCATCAGAGACTGACTGCGCAACAAGCTGGACTTTCAACCCACTAGAAGATAGACTCAACAGCTGGCCAGCCGTATCCTCTGAGCTTGGCCGCAACAACGGAAGCCGTGGCCCGTGCACGGCAGTCAGCTATTGGCCACGTGTGGCCAGTGTGGCTAGGGACCTGGATTTTAAATTTCACTTAATTTTTTTTTTAATTTTACTTTTTTTTAAGATTTTATTTATTTATTTGACAGAGAGAGAGAGATCACAAGTAGGCAGAGAGGCAGGCAGAGAGAGAGAGAGAGAGGAGGAAGCAGGCTCCCCACTGAGCACAGAGCCTGATGCGGGACTCGATTCCAGGCCCCTGGGATCATGACCTGAGCCAAAGGCAGAGGCTTAACCCACTGAGCCATCCAGGCGCCCCAGAATTTGACTTAATTTTTAAAAAAGGTTTTATCCACTTATTTGAAAGCGACTGAGAGAAAGAGAGCCGGAGAGGAGTGCGAGTCGGGGGCGGCAGGGCAGAGGGAGCACTGGCCCCTCCGGAGCGGGGAGACCGGCACGGGGCCCAGATAGTGACCTGAGCTGAAGGTAGGTGCTTCAGTGACTGGGCCACCCAGGCACCCCCATTTAATCTTTATCAAATTTAACTTGATAAATTAATGACTCTGGGCGGCTAGCGGTTACCATGTAGGACAGTGCACGCCTTGAAAACACCCCTGCACACAAATGCTGTTTCTGCCTTAACCAGAATCTCCACCACCTCGCCCGCTCGAATGGCACGTACCAGCAGCCTGGAAGACAGACTCCCGCGGCTCCCCACGCCCCACTCTGGGTTCCGACGGCGCCTGGCCGAGCCCTCTGCCGCCACAATCAAGGACAGGCCGATGGGAAGACAGCGAATGAGCAGAGTTGCCTTCCTGGGCTGGAAGGTCACTATTCCAGCAACAATGGGCGAAGCACAAACCGGAAGCCGGGAGGGGAGCGCAGGGGCAGGTCTGAGCGGCACTGGGAGAATTCAAGGAGGGACTCTGGGAAACCTTAGTGCCCCCAGTTTAGGACACTGGGAAATGACACTAGCCCGTCCTCTGATCACAAAGAAGAACTTGCCAACACGCTGGCACGAACCCAACAACTATCATGTCCTGCCGTGGGGAGAGGAACTGCCCAGAAGCAGATGAGCAGGTACTTGGGAGACATGACCTCCCCTGGGAAGGGAGGCCACGTCAGCTGTCAGAGTGGGGGAACCCCGCACAGGTCGCAAGGTGCGACGGTGACTCGGACGCTGCAGACTGAAACACGTCCTCTGCAGCTGCCCGTCTGGGGGTGCCTGGCAGCTGTCGGCGAAGCCCCTGCCTTCGGCTCAGGTCATGATCCCGGGGTCCTGGCATTGAGCCCCGCTTCAGGCCCCCTGCTCAGGGGGAGTCTACTCCTTGCTCTGCCTGCTGCTCCCCCAGCTCGTGCGTGCGCTCTCTGCCAGATAAATGAAATCTTAAAAAAAAAAAAAAAAAAAAAAAAGTAAACCACGTCTGAATCTCCATTTCCTTCCCGCCAGTCACATGTCCCGCACGGCCCCTCCCACGCAATCCGACAGCCGGAGCTGAGCGCCCACGCTGTTCTCTGAGTGTTCTGCTGCGTGGGCGCCGCTGGTCACCCGGTCACTCACGGGCCTGCACAAGGCTCCCGCAGACACAGCGGCCAGCGCACACTCCTCCCGTGGAAGCGCTCTCCCTCGTCCGCGTCCCTCTGATTCTGGCAGACAGTGGCCGAGCAGGTCACCCTGCCCGCACCTGCTCCTGCAGACCCCAGGGCGGTGCTGATGGCTGCTGCACCCACCTCCCGCCCCTGCGCATCCCTGGCCCCAGACGGCCCTCCCTACGGGGTCACCTCTCACAGGACCAAGGCTCCTCAAGCCCGGCCTAGACGCCATCTCCGCCTCCCAGAGGCCCAGGCACATCCACACACTCATCTGCTCAGCTGCCCTGCAGGACCACCCTGGGGGACAGATGCGACTGTGCCGTCACCGGGTAAGAAACAGGCTCCCCATTCATCTTCCGAGGTGCGCTGGCGCCTTGAATACAACAGAGGCTCAACCAACAGAGGCTGGTTTTTAGTCTCGCGTCCCTGCAATCGCTTGCCGGCCCCACAAACTCGGCAGGACCATTACCTTGAACAAACTGCTAGCATCTGAAGGTGTCCTGAAACGGGCTGTTACCGCACAAATGATCATGTGACAATGCAAACGAGCTCAGATTTAGGGTCACTGGTTCCTCTGCATTCTGAACCAAGTGCACACCCCACAATGAGCCACGTCCGTGAATTTCCAAGGACTCACGTATGTGCTTTTCTGTGCCTTACAGACTGCTCCACAACATACTGCCTCACCTGCCCGCGGCGATAATCCTGCTCTACAACGTGAGATTGTACCCGGTCACAGAAGACCCCCCCTTCTGACGCGCAGGTCAGCGGGGGGATGGAGCAGGCATGTACTCCAGGAGGCCTCTACAGTGAGTGGGAAGGTGAGGGACCTGGCGACACGCACCGTGTCTAGCTGTACGCTCTTGAAACGAAATTCCAAGGCAGCCAGGCCACGGCGGACAAAGAGGAAAACCATCAGGGAAACTGATGAAAAGCCATCCCCAGCGAGAGGTTGGCAGCCAGGAGAACACGTGGACAGGCTATGGAGGCGGCCCTCGGGCGGCAGGGGCCAGGACACCAGGAGCCCCTAGGAAGTCACTCGTGTCAGGACAGCTAACGTATATGAACTAATGGAACAGATGCCATCTTTTCACCGGTCAAGACCAACAGCCGCCAGAGCCCACGGACAGCCAGTACCCACTTGGGTATTTTCACAGCCCCCGGAGAGAGACAAAACCCGCCACAATCGTGTCAGGGGCTCACTTAGTAGTGCCTGAGATTTAGGAGCCATTTCCAAGGTCAGGGGCCCATGCTGTGGCTCCACTCACTGGAGTGAGTGCGCAGGACACGGGAGCACGGTCACAGTGCTAAGACCGGGCCAGCTGCACATCCGCCCAAGGCTGGGGCAACTTATGGGCTGGCAGCAGGCGCTCACCCGATAAACACGCACAAGCACAAGCCCGATGGACACAAAGAAGAGCTCTGCGGGGTGAAAAGCCCGGCACGCACAGTAACGCACAGGGTGCGGTCCTAGGACTGAGACATTTATTTATTTAAATTTTTAAAAATTGTTATTTATTACTTAATTTTAAAAAACAGATTTTATTTATTTATTTGACAGAGAGAGAGAGCACAAGTAGGCAAAGAGGCAGGCAGAGAGAGAGAGGAGGAAGCAGGCTCCTGCTGAGCAGAGAGCCCGATGCGGGGCTCGATCCCAGGACCCTGAGATCATGACCTGAGCCGAAGGCAGAGGCTTACCCCACTGAGCCACCCAGGCGCCCTCGTTATTAATTTATTTAACAGAGACAGAAAGAGAAACACAGTGAGGGAGGAACAGAAGCAGGGGGTCGGCAGAGCAGAGAGCCTGATGCGGGGCTCCATCCTAGGACCCTGGGATCATGACCTGAACCGAAGGCAGAGGCTTAACGACTGAGCCACCAGGGCCCTCTGGACTGTGACATTTAAATCTCCATGTAGAAACAGATTGTTCTCCCTTGAGAATACATAAGCACTAAAACACAGCATTCACATAAAATGGGTTATGATTCAGCTTAAAAACCGACATCATGACAGGTGACCCAAGCTGGTCCCGGAAGCACCAATACCCCACCTCCACGAGGCCCCAAGGGCAGCCAGGCTGATGGAGACGGAAGGCATGGGCGCCCGTGGCCCCCAGCCAGCGGTGCACGGGGCAGTCTCCTTCGGGACTGTACCAGGGTCCTGACGGTGCAGGGTGGGGACGGCGGCATGCGACAGAAGTGTACTCAGTGCCGCTGAATGGCGTGCTCGGAAAGGATTAAGATGACCAGTTGTAGGTATGGTAATTTTACACAATAACAACTGCAGTGAGTAAGAACTAGTACTTCCCTACGAATTACGAAACAGGAACACACGGGAAGGGAAGCGTGTGCTCTCCTCAGTGCCTTGCCCTTGCACGTGAACGGTCTGTGTCACGTGCACGTGGTGCTATGGTGGAAGTCGGAGCAGATGAGCTGCCGTAAAGTCCTGCGGGGTCTCAAGCCAAACCCTCAGAGGACATCCCCAGCTGCCCTGCGCACGGCGGCTCACGCAGACCTGGGGACCGCACGCCAGAGGGCCGTACCCGGGCCGGTAGGGGACCGCTGTGCCAGCAGCGGCGAGTGACGTGTGCACATCGCAGCCCACGAAGGCAGGCTGACCCATCTCCAGAAGCTGCTTCCGGCTACACTTTCACGTTGAATCTCACTTATGACAACTGCCAACATAATTATTTTTGTTTCAAAGCAATTAAAGACGTTTACTACCATCTGCTACTACTGTTACATTTTTGTTGAAACAGCGTGGGAGCTACAATCTCTCCCACTAGGTCTGCAAGGGGAATGACCCAGTGATTTAAACAAGAACCATCAACACTCATTTCCATGTATTATGATTCAGAACACACGCTCGAAAACATGAAAGGTGGGACTCGCCGTGCATGGGTAAACAGGAAAAAACCCCGAGTTGAAGCCTATCTCGCGTCTATAGGGAGGAATTCTGCTGCCGGGGGGAGGCCACAAGGCAGACTGGGGAACAGGGCACACTGATGCGGAGCAATTCTGGCTGTGACCAAGTTTTCACTCAAGCACAGCGCTGTCAGGAAGCACAGCTATGGCCACGTGACAAAATCGGCTTCAACAGCCCCACATGCAGATGTCCACAGACTACGCCATCTACTCCGCACTCACACGGCAGGGACCACAGGACGTGTGCACAGCCCGCTCCGAGCCCCCCGCCGGGAGAGTTCCAGCTCCCCGGCCCCTGCGAGCTGCAACCGTCCCAGCAGAGGCATGTCGGCCTCTGTCCCTCCCTGATCGAGCCCCAGAATGACTCCTGACGGAGACAGCGGGCTTGGCCAGCAGCAGGAGGCAGGAGCCAGGAACTCACCGTAAGGCTTTCCTCGGAAAACAAATATACCCAGCGGTTACATGTGGCCAAAATCCATCTGGAGTCATGGCCCTGGACTCTCAGAGACGTCCGGGTGATCAAGAGCACAGGGCACCTTCTCTGTCACCGAGAAAGGCCTCTCCAAGACAGGCTGGGGACCATGGGAAGCGCTGGCCGGAGCCCGGGGTGGGATGGGGTGGAGGAAGCATGGAGGGCCGGTCATGGCCGTGACATCTGAGTTTGCTTTCGAATTCAAGTGCTGATGTTGACATGAACCCGAGCAGTCACTGTTCCAGCCAAGTGTGTCCCCAGGCGGACGCACGTCCCTCTCAGGGAAGCCCCGGGCGGCCTCATGTGCTCGGGAGAGCAAAGGTTCCCAGCTGGGGAGAGAGGCCCGAGTCTCTGTGACCGTGCCTGGCACCTGCCGTGGGGGTTCTGGTGGGAGCTTCGGCCACAAGATCTGGGCCCCCCAGGGCAGGAGGCCAACACTCACCCACTTCTGCCCGGAATGCTGATGTGAACTTCAACTCACCTCCACACTGAAAGGATTTTCCTCAACTTTTCCGACTTCTGCTTCTGGCAGAGGATTTTTTAAGGTCTGTAAAAATAAAGCTGCTTTCCTTTTACGTTCTGCTTGAAGCTGCTTCTCCTTCGACTCCTTAGACGCCTGGGCCAGCTTCTCTCTGGCCGCGGCCGCGAGTCGGTCCTCCAGCTTTTGCTTTGCTTAAGGAATAAACACAGAAGAAAGCAAATGTTCACAACACGTGGTCTTTTACAAACATCTGGCTATTCTGATTTTCACAGGCAGTGAAAGGGTCATGAAATACAATGCAGTTTTCTAAAAGATTAACATAACCCAAATTTCTAGACAGATGAATCAAGCAAATTGAATTTTGAGAGACTTAGTTCCAAATGCTTATTATTAGTATTTCTAACGTTTCACCTTCAGAATCAAAGCCACAAAGTTGATGGGACCGCACAGCAGGGACAGCGGGGATCAGGGAAACCTCAGAATGCCACTCACCCCGGCCAGGGATGCCGCGCTACAAGGTTTACTCCCAACACGTGGCTCGGTTTATGGCAGTTGGTGCGAAATCAGATGCACACGCACAGAGCCGAGCCTGCCAAGGGACAGGGACTTGCACAGGCCAGGTCTGAGCGAGGCATCCTCCTACGAATGTGGCTTCACCTGTGCGCGCGCGTACAGAAAGCGCAGCGTACACCCCGGGGAGCAGAGCCAGAAGCTGACGCCGGCGTTAACTATGTGAGTGCAGAGCACGGTGTGTTCTGGGGGCGGGTGGGAGGCAGGGGGACACCCGCACCAATGCCACTGGTGGTGCCGGAGCAGCTGGTGGCCTGGCCGGGGCCCGTGTCACCTTGAAGGGTTGGATGGGCCCACGGCAGGGCATCTCCTTGTCTGGTACAGGGTCCGAGCAGGGAGCACAGGCCGAGTGTTCGGCCCAGGGCTGTGGTCAGAGTGCACAGGCCTCCTGCCCCCACGAAAGCACTCTGGGCAGACTCTGGAAACACGCTGTGGGAGCGCTGTGTCTGCCGCTTAGTGAAGAGCAGTGCTCACTGCTCTAACCAACCAAGAACTTTCCTCGTGTACAACACCCCCACCAGACCCCTGCGGTTCTGGGGTCTGAAGGCTAGAGGTCCCGGCTGGCAGTCTCTGTCCTGCAGGCTGAGCGGGTTAAGCTTGTGTTTACGTACTTTTTTCCTTCAAGAAGTTGAAAACATATGGACAAACCTTGCTTCGCTTCTAGCTCCTCCTGGGTCAGCTGGGGCCGCTTCTCCTCAACCACTACACAGGGCGGGGTAACTGCTGGGTTCGTGTTCGTGGCACTACTGGAACTTTCCTGGCCTTCTTGGCCTTCTTCGTCGTCATCACTGTCATCATCTAGCTTAACACGATTTTTTTCCAAGGGAAGGAGATCATTTTCTTTGGCCTTGATTGCAAAGCTTATCGGAGCAAATGAAGCTATTGAGAAAAGTGAAAACGGTGATAGACTTTTAGGTATCTGGAAGCACAGAGCAGAAACCCGCAGGGGCCCCACCATCCACAAGCGCATCGGCCAGTGGGGTAGCGTCCCCAGTGGAGCCACTTCTTACATGGAGGGAGGTTCCAGGGCTGCGGGCAGCGCCTGCATGGTCAGAGAGGGCTGCTGACATGCACGCTGCATGCGGGGGGCTGGGCTGGCCCACGGGGCGCTCGGACGCAGGCACCGAGGGGAGTCAGAGTCACCGCATCTATAAAGGGTCAGTCGCTCTCAGGGTTCTCCTTCCCTTCCCAGACTCAGCATAAGGCTGACTCTGTGTAGGACAAATAGGCACATGATGCGACTCGACTAAGGAAAGGTACTTCTAAAAAACCCCACTCTATAAGGTAGCCTCTTGTTACAAAGCAAAAGTTACTGGGCCCGGTTGCCTCATTCAGCAAACACTTTAACACACCCCTGCTTCGTGTAAGACGTGATGTCTGACTACTCTAAGGCCGCCACAAAATGTGAGGTGGTGCCATGTTCTCCCCAAGAATATCTACAAATTTTACTAAGAGAAACACAAAGGCCCGAAAGGAAATAATCTTCCCTGTCCCCATCCACGCAGCACTCCCTCGCGGTGCCTGGCCCCTTCGGACACTACGGTGAAGGGGGTTTTCAACGACACCTGCCTGACTGTACTGCGCTACTTCACTCTTAAAAACCATGAATCAGGGGTGCCTGGGTGGCTCAAAGCCTCTGCCTTCAGCTCAGGTCATGATCTCAGGGTCCTGGGATCCAGCCCCGCATCGGGCTCTCTGCTCAGCGGGGAGCCTGCTTCCTCCTCTCTCTCTGCCTCTCTGCCTGCTTGTGATCTCTGACTGTCAAGTAAATAAGTAAATCTTTAAAAACAAACAAACAAAAACACCCCATGAATCATTACCTAATGAAAGACATTCAAGTAAACCACAGCAAAGGGAAATTAAAAAAAAAAAAAAGATTTATTTAGTCATTCGACAGAGATCACAAGTAGGCAGAGAGGCAGGCGGAGAGAGAGGAGGAAGCAGGCTCCCCGCTGAGCAGAGAGCCCGATGCGGGGCTCGATTCCAGGACCCTGAGATCATGACCTTTGCTGAAGGCAGAGGCTTAACCCACTAAGCCACCCAGGCGCCCCTGCAAAGGCAAACTTGAAAGTGCAGCACACACCGCTGACTCGGAGAATGCAGGAAGCGCATCCGGGAAGGTACGCTCATCTTCTGGACGCACCTGAGACTTTCCATTATGCAACCTGGCAGGCTGCGGAAGGGCTGTGTCTGTGGGTCGGCAGGGAGGGGCCCAGCTGGCCCCCGAGGGCCCCACCATCCGCACTCTGCGGCTCTACACCGCGGAAGCTTTGCAGCACATAAGCACCCTAGGTCTGCCACATAACCACGTTTTGTCCACAACTGCCTCGGGCTAGAGCACAGTCACATGCCACGTGCTGCGAAAGGCACAGCTGGTGAGTCCCCCGGAAAATCCGCAGCACACTGCCTGTCCCCATGCACAACACACCCTGCACAGGGGCCACGAAGACAAAGGTTCGTTAGGGGAGCCCACATTAACCGCAGGACTGTTACACAGTCCCCTCTTCCGCAGACACACTAAATCATCTATGGGTGACAGGCTACGATGTCGGGGACTCGCGAAGGCAGCGGGGAGACTGGGGTGCTGCACTCATCATGGCACGCTGCATCTATACACCCTGACATTTTCTGTGAGAAAACAAGCTTAATATTACTCTTTACCACCTATAGTAATACGATCTCCTTAACAACATACAGCCAAGAGACCTTAAAAGGCAGAATAGTCACTTAAATGTCAATCAAAATTCCTCACGGACTTGGGGCTACAGCAGCACATTCCAAGATAACTTTAACGATTCTCAAAACATCTCTTCCTCCAGACTGAATAAACCAGCCCTCAACAAACGCCGTATTTTAAAATACCCGCTTCTGGAACACTTCCTATGCTAACGTGTACGGACCCCGGCACGTATGCGTGTGAAACGCAAGGCCAGAAGCCCAGTTACTGGCGCAGATGCTGAAGCAAGTCCGCAACGGCACAAGGGCCAACCCCGGGCCTCACCTCACGAAAGTGCAGCCCCGTCCGGGATACTGCTGGGCTTCCTGCTTATAGGTGGGGAACCGAGGCTACAAAGGCCAAGTAACTTTCCCAAGGAGCTGAGCCAGGGAGCAGGGGACCGGAAACCCCTCCTTCACGTAGGGAACCTGGCCCGGCTCCCCCTCCGGCAAGGGTGCAGCAGCTCCGGCCCTGCCTCCACGGGCACAGCCTCCCTTCCCCCGCCTCCGCGGGGCTGCTGCTTCCTCCTCCGGCCCCAGCTCACAGACGCCCGCCTGGCCTCTCTCTTCCACAACTCTTCGGGTTTCGCATCGTGTATCCACAGCCCGCTCACCCTGGGCTGCAGGCCATGGGGCCAAGGCGGCTGGGAGCCGGGCCGGGGAGCTCGGTCAGTGCGTGTGTGGCACACACAGTCCCCACGCCTGCATCCTGCACAGGCGCGCCCCCGCAGGTGAGGGGCCAAGCCTCGTTATGGATGTCAGCCTTCGAATGGACTGCGTTCTCTACGGAAAACTGACACCACAGATGGACAAAACGAAAGATCAGCCGTGGCACAGACACGCAGGCGTGCCTGGGGCCACACTCGAGCGTTGCAGCCCACTCCACTCGGGGAGCCACACTGTGCCATGTTCCCGTGGCAGCAGAGATCCTTTTTAAAAACCGGAGTTTCATTTCTTGGTCTGGACGTTCCAATGTATTTCACAGTTTCCCACGACTACGTCTGAGGGTTTACCTCTACGAGCCCACGAGCCCCGCAGGGAGCACTCGGTCGGGGCACCGGCCCAGCCGCAGGTGTCGGGCGTGAGCACGTGGCTGTTCTAGGAGCTGTGCCCATGTGCGCTTGCAAAGACGGTGAGGGCTCCTGCTGCCCTGAGCCTCTCCCTCTCGGAGCGTTATGCATAACTTGACTGATTTGAGAGGCAAAAGGCAGCATCTTGTTAATGCAGATACACTTTAAAAATTTAAAAATGTATCTCCTGACCATCATTTTCTCTTCTTTGGTGAGCGATCTGCCGAGTCCTTGGTCTACTACTTCTTTGCCACGCTGTCTTTCCTCACTGGTCACTGAGCTCTTCCCACAGTGTGCACAATGCCCCTTCTCCGGCCATGTGAACCGTCACCAACATTTTGACATTTGTCATTTAATTTCTTTCAGGTCCTGCCCCCATCAGACCTCCTTACCTTCCTTAGGATTTATGGCTTTAATCTCTAGAAAGTCTATTCTAATTCTTAGATTATGAAAAAGAAACTGACGTTATTTTCTTCTATCTTCGTGTTTCTATTTTTAAAAGTATTTTATATTAGAGAGAGACAGTGTGTGCAGGAGCAGTGGGAGGAACAGAGGCAGAGGGACAAGCAGACTGTGCCCACAGCACAGCCCCTGACCCGTGAGATCATGACCTGAGCCAAAACCAAGTTGGCAACTGAGCCAACCAGGCGCCCCCCCTTCATGATTATTTTTTTACATTTAAATATATAATCTGTCTGGAACTACTGTTGTGAGATGTGGAGGAGCAGTCATATTTACTTGTTTTCTGTAACAGGGGACCGGACTTCCAGCCATCAGTCAGTCGCACTGGAGCGCACCAGCTACACCCCAGGACACACCAACCGGGGATCAGCTGCCGTGGCCAGGCTCGTGGGCTCCCACCCAGGGCAGCACCCATGGACTGCTCCCAGGCCCCACCTGGCCCCAGGCCGCCCTGCATTCCCACTCCTTGGGAGGCCAGGCTCCTCTTTCTTGCGGGAGCAAACCTGACCTGATGCGGTCCTGCCAGCTGCCTGTGTTCTGGGACATCGTGGACCGGTGCCGTCCCCGAAATTCTTCCAGACCGTGCGTCCATCACACCTGCCTCTTCTCGACACGATAGCAGTGATTAATACTTTCCTAGACCATGTTTTCAGTTATTTTCAAATTCATTCGAATTTAGGGTTACATGTATGATTCACGTGCACTTCGAAAATGTGCTTTTCTTCACCGTTGCCTGCTGTGTATCCGCCGACAAAACGGTGCACTTCACCGGCCTTTCCCTACATCCTCGCTGGTCTCTGCTGACTCGCGCTGCACCCCCCACCCCCGAGGTCCTCAGATGCATTGAATGCTTTCCTTCTGGGTTGTTTTTTCGTTTTTTTAAGACTTCATTTATTTGTCAAAGCAAGCACACAAACAGGGGGAAGGGCAGAGGCAGAAGGAGAGGCAGGCTCCCCCATGAGCAGGGAGCCCAAAGTGGGGCTCAATCCAAGGACCCTGAGGTCATGACCTGAGCAGAAGGCAGATGGTGTGCTGACTGAGCCACCCAGTTTTTCGAGGTTTGAGCTGAATGGCTGTCACAGGTTTTCTTTACCAACATAAGCATACAAAGCTATGTAAATTTTTGTTTGACATTTTTGCTGCATTTGATATTTTTTTGATAAATATTCTCATCGGGGGTGCCCGGCCAGCTGAGTTAGTGGAGCGTGCAACTCGATCTCTGGGGCTCCTGAGTTCAAGCCCCACATTGGGTGTAAAGAGGACTTAAAAGTATCTTAAAAAAAAAAAAAGAAGAAAAAGAAACATTCTCATCAGCAGCACTGACTCTGACTCACTATTCCGGAAATGCTGACGCATCTGTTAAGAGTCTCTGAGCTCAGGAGCACCCGGAAGACTTTCCGTTCAGAATTCCAGACACCCCCTTATCGGCTCTCCTTGCAGCAGATGTGGGTGTGACGGGCCAATCGTCCTTTTCTCTGCCTGGGGACAACCTGCCCCTTTCTTCCTCCAGATTCTTCTCTGCCACCTCCGTCTCCTCCCCTGTAAATCTGAGAACATCTTCAGCCCGTCTTTGCATCCACTGTGCTCCTGAGGCTTTCATCACATTGTACCATCCGGAGGCTGTCTCCTGGCCGTTCCCACAGGTGTGAGGCTACCGGCGGCGCCAGGCCCTGGTGCTCAGTCCCGCTGCCTCCCTGGCACCCGTGGGCTCTGCGGCTCCAAGCCGCACTATCCCAGGCACGGGCCGTGTGCTCGTGGTGGTGTGGGGGCAGCCGTGGCTGAGGGGCAAGCCGCCTGCCACCGCGTTCCCCGCTGCTCTGGCCTCCCACCCACCGCCTCTCTGGCTGGCAGAGGCTGCAACAGCCTGGGGGTCACCACCACCACGGAGTCCCAAGGTGTTCTTCTCTTCTCTGTGAAGTAAATTCCAGGTACACTGACCAGTGAATACCTTCCCGCACTTCTGAGGCAAGACTGATTTTATTCGCTGTTACGTTCCTTTGTGATCTCAGCGAGAGTCTGCAGGTGGCTGGCAAGGGTGAGCAACTCAACACGTGTGCTTAGCAAACTCGTGCGAGGAGAGGCTCAGATATGCTGAGTTTCCCCGGTCAGCCGTCCGTCCGGGCTGGCTACTCCAGATCACCCCCGCCCCCCACCCAACACGGCAGCCAGAGGCAAAGCACCGGCCTTCCTGCAGTCCTGCAACCCTCTGCCTCCACAGCTCGCCCCTCCCCCCACCCCACCTTCTCCTACACTCTGTAGCCCGCCCCAGCCCCATCGGCATCCAGGTGATCCCCCCCGCTGGGGGTACCCACTGTCACCCACTTGCACTCATTCCTCTGACGCGGCACTTGAGATGACACAAGTCCCGGGTCCCCACGAGCTGGCTGGGGCTGCTGCGCAAGCCGCTCCCCTAGGACCCACCCTCCACTCCGACCTCGCCTCCTGTGTGCGCCTGCCTGCAGCTCCGGCCGCACAGCCTCTGCCGGGGACCGCGGCCCTGCCCTGGGGTGCCTGGTACTCTGCAGCCTCTCTCATCCCAGCCAGGTGGGACTCACTGCAGCATCCTACGTTTGACCCAAACTGAGCTGCCTGCTGGTGCACGTGCGCGGCTTCTGCAACCCCGTCCTAGTACACTGGCTCCTTCTGTGCTCGTCTGTCCGAGCAGGTGAAAACTCCTGCTGTCCGAGCAGGTGGAAAACTCCTGCTGAGACTATAAGAGCCGCTGAAGCGGAGGTAGCGGAGGGTGCCTGGGATCGGCCTCAGGACCCAGAATCAACTAAACGCACTGGTACCAGAGTCCGCACGTGAGTGTGGCTGCGGGAGTCCGAACAGGGGCCAAACATCCGGGAACTATGCTGAACCTTTCCATTAAACTTGCCAGAACAGAACGAGGACAAAGCTACGCCTCGGCTGAGCCCCTATCCACATGGCCCCACGCCCCAGCCGGGGAAAGTGCTGCGAGGCAGGGGATCTACGACACCGACCTCCCAGGAGTGGCGACCCCCTCACCCCCTCCCCTGGCCCCTGCCGCGACCTCTCGTCTGGAGGGCGGGACTGGCAGCGACCTACCTTTGACCAGCTTCCCATCCGCCACCGTCTTACTGGACGACGCCTCCTTCTTCCCCGGGGGGCCGCCTCTTCCTGCGTCGGCCGAGTCCTCACACACACCCTCCTCCCCGCCGTCGCTCGGCTTCTCAGGAGCAGATTCCGCAGGAGCCTCTTCCGTTGCGGACGCAGCCTAGAGATGAAACGTGGCAATCAACGGCGCCGTGAGAGACGCCCGGGGTTGGTCAGACAGACAGACAGACTCCATTCTGAAACTCAGACTCGCCACCTTCTGCTACAAAACAACACAGAGGGGAGCGCAAGGAGGCTTTCCCCGCGGAAGGACGGGCTGCCTCTCGAAGCTCTAATGCCGCGCTGGGGGCCAAGGCGCACTGCCTCTTCCTTGGAGACAGGTGTCCGAGAAGGCTTTCGACCCCAGGCGGTCCACGTCCGCTGCACACGAGTCGTTTTTGCTCAGTCGGAGCAATTACAGAGAAAAGCCTGAAGAAAGCCACTGACAAGAAGCAAGGCCTACATCAGCTACCCAAACAGGTCTGAGCAAAACGTCAGGGCGCCCATGGAACTGGAGGAGCAGAGCAGGAGAGAGCACACAAGGACGGGGGAGCGGCATCCAGCGGGCCTCAGGGTCCCACAGGGGGACGCAGCGGCATGGCCAGCTGCCCCCCAGGATAAAGGCCCCACCGTGGACAGTGCCGCGCAGCACTCGGCCAGGAGCCCACATGCTTCTAGTTTACCTATGGACGGTCGCTTAATGCAAAAGAAATAGGGAACATGGCCTCCACCAAGAGCTGTTAAAAATAACAGCCAACCAAAACATTACATGCTTCAAGAGCCAGGATTCTTTGTTTAGAACACGCTGATCATCCACAGACTGCCCGGGGTCAAAGTTTTCTAGGGATGCCAAACACAGGCTTCCACTCTGAGAGGCAGGAAAAGCTAGAGACTGCGCAGGCTGAGCACAAGCCTCCCAGACAGAGTGCGGCCAGAGAGCCCTTCACTACGTCCTGAGAATAAGTACAAACTATTCCCACATGTGGGCAGCAGCGACACAGAGGCTTCCGGTCTCCCCGGCCCCTTCAGACGGGAACCTGCGCGCCCCTGGCCTTCCCGGCCCCCGCAGATGGGAACCTGCAGCACCCCCCACCCCCGGAAGACGGGTACCTGTGCGCTGTCGCCCCCCTCCTTCTGGAGGAAGAACTGCTTCTTGAACTCGTAGTAGGCGTTATACTGGTGCCACGGCTGCAGGAACTCGAACCTAGGAGCAGAGACCAGGACAAGTCAGCTCTGCGGACACGCAGGGCACCTACCAATGGCTCGCCGTGAGCAGATGCCGTCACATACTCTCCAACGACTAACTCGAGCCAGTTATGGCAACAGGCGTGAGCAGTAGGATGGCCAGATCCTACCTACTTCTTGGACATGGGAGACAGACGCACAGGAAGTCCGATGCTGGTCTGTGGTCACGGGATGACATGTAAGTGCAACCCTGTGCTGACGGCTTCCACCCGAGCCATGGAATGTTATTTGATTAAATGGCAGACTCTTTTCCCTGGTTCTTTGTTTTGTGTTTCTTTATAAATACGCGTCTTTTTTTAACCTGGCACTTTTTCTACCTTGTGTATGTACATTTTCAGTTTTTATCTTCCTTCACTCGGTTACCGTACAGTGTGACGTTTGTTTCAGGTGCCGGGAGTAGTGACGGAACACCTCCATACCCACCCGGCGCTCATCACCACAGGCGCCCGCCTTCCTCCCCGACACCTACTTCACCAGTCCCCTCCCCCTAAATGGCAGATTCTCGAAAAGCAGGAACTCCAGCCTGTTTTAGGTAGCTTCAACATTCTTACTTAAAAAACAAAACAAAACAAACAAAAACCCACCACACAGCTATAAGTAATTAAGCAAGGTAATTCTAAGACGTATTTATGTAAACACGTGAGGATTAAAACATTAAAAGGATTCACATAGCTAGACTAAAAACAAGCTACGTAAGACGCTGCGTGCCCGCATCCGCCCCCACGCTCTGCCCCTCACCTCTGGTCATTCTTGGCACGAACACTGGTCTCGAACTTGAGGCCGTTGCGAGCCACGTACTCTGCCAGCTTGTCAATCACGGGCTGAATGTCGGGGGGCGGGGGGATGATGGCCGCCACGGGGGCAAGTGCACTGCGGAGAAGAGCTTCGTCACACTCATGCGCAGGGACCCCCCGAGACCACCAGGTGGCCAACCAGTGCGATGTGGGGGGGCTCTCAGCGTCCAGGGACACATGCGCACGCTCACACACACGTACACACAACAGAGGCTCTGAGCACAACTTCAACCACAAAGTCAGTTCCTTGAAAAGAGACCAAAGTATCATTTGCCAATGATAAAAATGGGGTTTTGTGGAAAATAAGATTTAAAATCACGAAAACAGGTTCATTTTTGCCCCTAATGTTTCCCTGCAGTGATAAGCCAACTCTTAGAAGCAACCAAGAATAAGTCACGCGCGTAGTCTTTTTCACGTTAAAACAGAGGACATGCACTTCAACACGCCCGTTCATGCCCCCTTTCTCAGCACGATCGGAAGGGAAGTCCTTGCAGAAACACCTGAGTGTTTGGTCCAATTTCAACCACAGGCACCCAGGCCCCTGACACAGCGCCCACAGTGCGCTCCCCCATTCTGCAGACCCTGGACGCTGACATAAGACAGGTGTAGGGTCCCAGTTCCTGGTCTAATCTGCTTTTGTTCAATGCCCAGCTGGCCCGGCCGCCAGCACCCACCTGCCTACGGCTTGTGGGAGTCACTTCGGTCAACTTTATAAAATCCTGTATTTCCCGCACATAACCGCAGTGTCCCTTCCGCCTGACTTTATGAAGTTCTGCCCAGTTGAGATGGTAACATCAGAAAGGCCAGCTGCGGGGGGGGGGGTCAGGGCGGCATGGGTGTTAAGGACCCAGAAGTTATGGGGGGCGGTGGGGTGCTGAGGATGTGAGAGTTGGGGGTGATGTGCAGTCACTGGGAGTCAATCTTCTAAGTGTTTACGTCACGCTGATTTCCGTTGCACTATCAACTCCGTAACTCTGGTATTTGGACACTTAAACCCTCAGGCGACAGAGACCCTACAAGAGACCCAGATTGAAGACCCCAAACCAAGAGCCCAGAAGTGTCAGGCAACGGGCAGAAGTGGGCCTACCTTGTGGTGATGGTGGAGGTCACCCCGCTACTCGTCTCTGCTGTGGTTGGGGGGGGCGGGGGCGTGGTCCCGGGGGGCGGCGGGGCGGTGGTCGTCACCCCGGTGGAGCTGGGCACGGCCACGCCGGCAGGCAGGGTGCTGTAGTAAGTGGCCACGTCAACCCCCGGCGGGGGTGGCGCCAGGCAGTAAGTGCCATCAGGCAGCATGTAGTAGCTGTAGTACATGGCGGCCACGGTCGCTGTGGGAAGACAGGTGCAACGTCACTCCAGCCGTCAGCAACCGCACCGTTTTCTAGAGGTTTCTCTAATGCAAGGCAGGCAGTCCAGGGGACAGCGATTTGGAGGAAGCAGGCAATGCTAGGACACACGCCTGGGGACACGAGACAGCGGAGGGTGAACGTGCCGATGAGAAGCCCCCCTCCGGCAGCAGGTGCCGACCAGGCCGATGAGCTCACGTGGCTGAGCGCTGGGCTCCTTTCTTGGTTATTCTGGGGGAGCTGCGCTTCCCTCCCATGTCTGTGACGCCTTCTGTGCTCATGACCATACGTGCCCCACCCCCCAGATGCACAGCAGTGGGCCTACCACACCCCACGGACACAGGTCGTGGGCTCCCTGCCATCGCAGACAGCGACGCATGGCAGTTTCCTATGTATTTTGGGCCCATGTGCAAATATCTGTAGGGAAGCAGCCAACTGTTTCAATAATTAAAAGTCCTATCAGCTTATTCACCATTTTTTTGGAAAAACTTTTTTGGAAAAGGAGCTAAATCACAGAAGATTCAATGATCTAATTAAGAATTTTATTTCTAATCCTGTTACAGATATGCAAATGGCTCCAACTACACCAAGATTTAATTTCCTTTTCATTGCAGAACGGTGAAAAGATCTTTCCAATTAGAGATTTCATTTTGAGGGCGCCCCGGTGGCTCAGTTGTTTAACATCTGCCTTCGGTTCAGGTCATGATCCCACGGTCCTGAGATCAAGTCTCACACTGGGCTCCCTGCTCCGCGGCAAGTCTGCTTCTCCCTCTGCCTGCCGCTCCCCATGCTTATGTTCTCTCGTACTCTCAATCCCTCTCC
Source organism: Mustela nigripes (assembly GCF_022355385.1). Taxonomy (NCBI): domain Eukaryota; kingdom Metazoa; phylum Chordata; class Mammalia; order Carnivora; family Mustelidae; genus Mustela; species Mustela nigripes. Next base: position 1,037,834 of record NC_081564.1, read on the forward strand.
AAAAAAACAAAACAAAAAAAACAACAAAAAAAACCCCAAAACCTTAAAAATCATTTTATTTTGATTTTCAATGAATTCATTTCTTTTTTTTTTTTTTAAAGATTTTTATTTTTTATTGAGAGACAATGAGTGAGAAAGAGCATGAGAGAGAAGATCAGAGGGAGAAGCAGACTCCCCAAGGAGCTGGGAGCCCAACTCGGGACTAGATCCCGGAAATCCGGGATCATGACCTGAGCTGAAGGCAGTCGCTCAACCAACTGAGCCTCCCAGGTGCCCAATGAATTCACTTTTAATAAGAGCATTTATCAACAGCAGACGCTTCGACCCCCATTCCCAGTGACGGGTGCTCTGCCGGGCAACAGCAGCAGACGGCCGCTTGGACAGCTCAGCCCCTGCCTTCCTACAAGGCTGGAACAATGCACAGCTGAACGGGCTGCAGGCCCACGGGCAGTGATGCGCTGTTAGCTGTGCATGAGCTCTGGGCTTGCTGTCCTCTCTCAATGCCACACACCAACCACGGTTACACATTCACAACGACACCCTGAGCTTTCACAGTCAGACACGCGGCCCCAGATCCAGTGGGCGGGGCCCATCCAAGGCCGCCAGCTGGAGGCAGGAGCAGCAGGGACGGCTGGAAAGGCACGTTCACTCTGTACCCCAGCACGGAGCACGTGGTGTTCGTCAGATGGACAGACGGACGCAGCGGTTCCAGTGGAAGCTTTTCCTAACCAAGCCAGGCGTTTGCACACAGCCTGCGCCTCTGTCAGATACGCTGTCCTTGCAAGATGCAGTTAAGAGTCCCTACCCACTCGCCTTCAGGCAGTCATGCTGCCGGGTCCTTCTCAGCCCCCAGGCAGAGCCACCCCACAGAGGAGACACCATGGCATCGGCGAGAACAGAGCATAACCCTGACCTGCCTCGGAGAATACCCGTATGCAGCCCATGGTCTCCCGGAGGGGACGGGACCCCTGTTACCACCAAGTCCAGAATGTCACGTCCCAGTAGAAGGACAGACACTCCGTTCTTGTCTGGGACAGTCAGCCTCCTGCCCGAAAGCAAGCCAAAGTACATTTTAAGTCACAGCCACAACCAATGAGCCATGTGAACGCATAAAAATAGAAGAGTTTACAAGTTTTGACTACCAGTGTAGGTGAGGCATTCTTCATGTTCACAGGAATCAGCAAATGGTTTTCAAAACTGAGCCTCATGTCTCTGGAAGTACTTACACGCAGGCCAGCCATCAGTCCAGTGGACTTTCCTGAACCATCCACCATGTTAGATTTAACCAGGGTTAAAAACTGCTGCTGGCAAGCCGGCAGACTTGCTCACGGACCCATGCTCAGAACCCGGGGAGATGCTGGCTGAGACAGAGTGGAAGCTCTCAGAGCACCTTGGAGCTCACGAAGAGGCGGGAAGATGAGAGCACGCCGGAACCTGCTGCGCCCTGGACTGGTCCGCGGGGGACCACAACAGGGGGTCCCGCTGAGCCGGTGTCCCCAGCCACCTGCGCAGCCAGTGTCTACCCTCTCGACAGCCGTGCAGCGTGCCTTCCAGCAAAGTCTGGCAAAGGCAGACAGGAGCTTGATGATCTCCGTTTACCTAAAAATAATGCTGCCAGCCAGCCTGCACCGCCGCCTAGTGAGACGCAGGTTGGCTCGCTGGCCAGCAGGCCTTCCAGGCGGGATGCAGGTGCCACACGGGTGTAACGGGTCCCCTTTCAGCTGGATCCTCACTTTGAGGATTATAGGGACGAAACGCCTCAGAAGAGGGTCCTTTCTATCCTTTTCCCCCAGCTCTGGGGGCTGGGTGTGACGGTGATGGTGACCCACAGCCCGACACACGAGCCTCCTCTGTCCCACCACCACGGGATCCGAGGTAGCGGCAGGCAGCGGGCACAGCCGTGCAACACGGCAGGCACGCGCCCAGCATTTCGTGAGCGCAGCCAGTGGGCAGCCAGCGGAGAGCCAGGCCGGGAGCCTTCCCAGATGCTCTGCTTATGTGCACACGCGGCCTCACTAGATGATACAGAGGCTTTTGGAAGACCAGGGCTCGACGACGCTACAGACCCCTGAAAACAGCCATCAGAGCACGTGGTTTTTTTTGTACACATGCCTTCCCCCCCAACTCAGAGACGGTCACCAACACCCAGTTTTGAGAATCGCTGGACCACACCACAGGCAGGGCAGCCAGAGGCCTGGCGCTCCAACACCACGCTCCCTTAGGCTCCCGGTCGCGTCGTCATGGTGGGGTGTGGCATTCCGAACGGCCGCAGCCGCGCTCTCCTACACCGGGCTTCAGGGACATCACACACCTCCCCAGGCTCGCTGCTCTCCACACTCTACGTCGAATTTCTGGGAGGTGGGTGGGCTTTACAGGAAGTTGGATGTGGATGGCCTGATCAGCATCCGGGGTGCCACAAATGCCTACTGCAAATGAATCCAAGAGAGAAGTTTGCACAGGCACCTACATCTCCTAAGGGCAGACACAGCTGCCAGAAAACAAATCCAGCTGCTTCAGAGTGTAAGGCACATTCGGGAGCCCCTCCTTCCCAGACCGCAGCTGCTCGGAGATGGATGGGGCATCCTAACGCGGGGCGGGGGGCAGAGCAACACACCTAATTCCCTTCCAAAGCTCTTCTAGTCAGCTGGCTTCCCGCAAAAATCAGAGTCAATTTTCTGATACTTTATGTGGTCTTCATCTCATACACATCTGACTCCAGAAGAGAACCTGGCGTTGAAAGGGCTCAGGGGCGGGGCTGGTGAGCAAGCCCTTCTACATGAGCCAGTCTGAGAGCCAGTCCGGGGAAGACCAACAGTGTGCGTGTGCCCTGAGCATGGAAACGGCTTCACTGAGTGCCGTGGAACCAACCCACCTGACACACAAGAAGCCGGGAGGCTGGAGCGTGCCCAGCGGCCCCAGGGCCTGGACTGAACCGCCTCACCCGTCCAAGTCTGGGTCCTGTGGACGGTCCTCCCCATGCACCCTGGGGACCTTCCTAATGAGTTCGGTGGCTTTCAACCCTCTGTGTGCTTGAGGATTCCAGAATTCCTACCTCCAGCTCTGGGCTGCCTTGCACATTAACCGCCCACTCCACACCCCCACTGGGACGTCTGATAAACAATTCGCTCAGGTCCAGATCTGGATCCCTGCCTCCTCCCGGCACAGCCACTCTCTCAGGCAGTGCCTCCTGCTGGAGGTCAGCTGCACCACTTGCTCCCTGCCCCCCCAGGCCCCTGCTTAAAGCTCTAGGAGCACTGCCTGCACCAGACAGAGCCGCACCCCCAACCCCGAAACCCTCCCCTCTCCCCACCTGGGCCTAAGCCACACTCCCTGCCTCCTGTCCCACTGCTCTCCCATTCCACTTTCCCCAGGCCTCTGGCTTGGAGAGCCTCCCAACGACATCCACCAGCACGGTGACTTGCTCTCAGGCACTCCGTCTCCACGATTTTCCACGGTGGAAGGAACCTTGTTCACTGCCAATCCCAGCAGGGCGCAAGCACAGTGCCCATCTGCTCAGTGACCATGAGTTTCGTACACAGGATGAGATGTGGGATGGCGGGAGGCTTCTCAGCAGCACCAAGGGCCCCTAGGACACGGAGGCCCAAATCTTCCAAAGCTGGAGGGACAGTATCCAACCACAGTTCTAGGCCTGTCCAAACTACCACATGCAAGAGCAGAATGAGGGGACCTTCAGACACTTGAGGACTAAAATATCTCTGCTCCCGCGTACCCCTTCCCACGTACGCCACTGGAGCATGAGCTCCAAGAGTGCAGGAGTAAGGCATTCCCGCACCCCAGGAAGCTCAGGCAGTGACCCGGGCCATCGGCAAGAAGCCAGAGAACAGCAGGCTGCAGGCTGCAAGCACAGCCCCTTCACATGGGCGCGGGGGCGAAGGGGCTCAGCAAACAGCCGTGGGTGTCCCCGGAACGCCAAGCATGACCCGCAACAGACCGGAGTGCGCACCGCTCCAAGAGCGCCCGCAGGTCACCCGCTGCGTCTGAAATGACGATGTGCCGGGAGAGGCAGCCCACCACCCGGCGGCCCCGCGGATGCCGGGCCGGGCAGTCACGGCAGCTCTGTCTGGGCGACGGCTTCCAGCACCTGACAGCTGGGGCTCTGTGAATGCAGGCCATAAAGACAGGCCCCAAACTTAAGAGGAGTCAGGGGAGGAGACTGATGAGTAAGCCATTTCGGAATCCTTCTGTGAATTTCAATTATAAAGTAGATTTAATCTATCAGTTCAAATCACAAGTAACCAGAAACGAAACACTTACGGTAAGTAAAATCTGGGGTGTGAGAGGAGCACAAATGAACTCAATTACCACCCGTACCAGCAGGAAGATGACCGAGAAAGTCTAACCAGCAGTACGGACCCGTGACTGAGGGGCACAGGGTAACCACTAAGAGCGCAAGGACAAACGGCTGAAAGTGAACTGTGAAACAAGTGTGGGGGGTCGACAAATGCTTCTCAGAAAAAGCATTTGTTACATGACTTCAAAGTGTATTACTTGGACTCAAATAATTTTAAAAATATCTTAATTACAATCAGAGAGATAACGAGCTTCTGACTTTCCGCCGCCCCCTCAACGCCAGGGAGGTGGCCCAGAAACAGCCTTACTCCTACTCCTCGTCAAGGAATTACTGCGTGTGTCCATCCAGCCATCATTACTAAATACGTCCTCGCAGGAGGGAGGAGTCTAGGGGCTGGAGGCCCCGCGATATCCATGACAGACCAGTCCTGCCCTCCTGCTGCTTCAAGTGAGGCTATAAAGGAAATCAGATGAGAAACAAAGTAAGCTCAGACTCTGAGAATGGCCAAGACAACATGAAACCCTGTGAGAAGGACATGAATTGGGGAAGACTGTCAGCACAGCCAGGGGAGGTCTGACCTGAGAGGACAGTGTTTCAGGCCAAGGAGGAGCCCGTGCAAAGGCCCTGTGGTCAGATTTGTGGTCAAAGGCACATTTCAGGAACAGGAAGAGCAGACTGGGGGGCAGTGGAGGTGGGTTTCTGGAATCTAATTGGGATGGGAAATCACAAGGAGGTTCTCAGTAAAGAGATAATGACACGGGGTTCACCTTCAGGATCACACTGGCTGCATGGGCTGCAGGAAGGCAGCACGAGGACCACGGGCTGCGGCAGATGAGGCTGCTGACAGTCAGCGGCTGAGACCATGAGTGGACCTGGTGAGGAGCGCCAGACTTGGGGGGGGGAAGATCCTGACGGAGGTCCCCAAGGGCATACAATGTGATTACACGTGGGTGTGAGGGACTAGAAGACTCTGGCCTAAACTGGGGGTGTGAGGGGAAGTCGGGGGTCCTGCCACAGAAGCTGTGGATTCAAGATGTCTGCTGCCCAGCCCAGGGGCGACAGCAAAAAGACAGAAAGCGGGGGCTACAGACACAGATCTGCATCAACAGGATGTAAGAACGTTTCCCAGGAATACAAACAACATACTTGACAGCTGAATTTTGCCAAAACTGGTCTTTGCTGTGTAGGATTTTCATATAAAAAGAAGTCAATAAAATGAAGACATTTATATTCAAGTAAGGTCTCTCACTAATTCTGGGATAGAGCAGGAGTTGGCAAATGTTTCCTACAAAGAGCCAGACAGTAAATATATTATTCCTTGTGGACCAAGAGGCAAAACTGGGGGCATGATATACTCAGAGAATAAGAAAAAGTCCCACACATCTTTTAATTGATGAAATTCCAAATATAATAAAAATACCGGAGTGGTTTTTTGGGGCATACAGGTGTACAAATGGGAAGAAGCACAGTCTTTTCGCAAAGAATGACATTTCACTTAACTGGGGTTCAAAGCAGGCTGTAAAGATTGGTCGCACATGCCCAGGCAGCGCCGGACCCGGCCTGCGGGCCTCCCACCTGGCAGCTTCATTCACGTTAGCTACACCTCCCTCCCCTCCACAGACCGGAATATTTGTTTCTGTTTTCAAAAGTCACACTTTCGGAATCTTCTAACCTCAGCGGTTAATAACTTCAAAAGTATATTCAAACATATGGGGAAAAGACACAGGAGTAACAACTGTCTTCAGGCCCACCATTATCTGGGTTTCTCTGTATTCCCTTCCCTTCTGCGACCACACGTTCAGGGGTTCCTGAGACACGGGTGGATTGTGGGGAAGGATGGGAGGCATATTCGCAAACACTCGGGGGTCTGATCTCCAAGTTGGGTTCACAGCCATCCAGTAAACACACAAACGTGCAACACTGCAGACAATTTCCCAGATCACAAATGAGGTGCCTTTACACATTCAAGCTAAAGCGAGACTTCAGGGCGCAGGGCAGGGAGGTGAGGGGGGAGCCACTGGGTAACAGAAGTGACTGCACAGGCCCCGGGGGCGGGCACAGCAGGATCACGACCCTCCCTGGCCCTCCCTGGTAGTTAAGAGCTGACAGACCAGGATCAGAATAAGTAACTTTCATGGTGATCTCACCAGGTAACATAAAACTCTACAACACTACCTCTTCTTGGGGCGCCTGGGTGGCTCAGTGGGTTAAAGCCTCTGCCTTCGGCTCAGGTCCTGGGATTGAGTCCCGCATCGGGCTCTCTGCTCAGCGGGGAGCCTGCTTCCCTCTCTCTCTCTCTCTCTCTCTGCCTCTCTGCCTACTTGGGATCTCTGTCAAATGAATAAATAAAATCTAAAAAAAGAAATCTTTAACAGGTGCCTGGGTGGCTCAGTGGGTTAAATGTCTGCCTTTGGCTCAGGTCAAGATCCCCGGGTCCTGGGATCGAGTCCTGCATGAGGCTCCTGGCTCAGCGGGGAGCCTGCTTTTCCCTTACTCTCTCTGCCTGCTGCTCTGCCTGCTTGTGTTCTGTCAAATAAATAAAATGTTTAAAAAAAACCAAAACAAAACAAAAGGAGACTTGTCTCAGTCACCAAAGCCTTAGACTGTGAAAATCTGAACGGCTGCCGCAGTGACAAAGAATGCTGTCTGTTCAGCTGGAAAACCACCCAAACCCCATCAGTTTCGCCCTAGGAATACAGGACTCAGGGATGTTCCGCCAGTGCTTGAAAGCCATCGCTCTCTTTCTGGCAAATAACACCTTCTAGAAAGCTTCTTGTCTCCACCCACTACGTAAAGCCTTCATCAGGGACCCTCACACAGCAAGTTTTGAGTTTTCAATATGGTATTGGGTTTGCAGCCTGTTACATCGAAACAGGCTCTAGAGTGTTCTGGGCGAAGAGAAGGAGCAGCCCAAGCGCGGGACCTGAACCACGGGTGGAGCCGCCTGCAGGCGCGTGGGGACGGCCTGCCAACTCGGGGCTCAGCCACTCCACACCTGCTTGGGGGCATTTTGGGGCTCTCACAGGAGAGCCCAAGACGGGCTTTCCGGAGAAGGCTGCACTTGGAAAGGAAGACAAAGGGTCTCGGAGGCGGCGCAACGGTGTCAAGGAAGCGCCACGGCGTCGGGTAAAAGGCTCGGACAGAGCTGCCGGCGCGGGCAGGACTCGACCAGGATGGGTGCAGAGCTGTGCGGCCCCCATAGCCCGGCAGCGACCACCAGTCTGGACGAAAACAGCACACAAGCAAGCTGGGAGTTTTCGGAGCCGCAGATGAATCTGGTGAGAGAGAATTCGACAGAGCACAAAGGAAAGGGGAGCGAGCCGCCCGCGCCGGACACGGCCCCAGTGGGGCTGGGTAACTGGGCTTGCAGCCGCTCCCGTGCAGCCCGGGAGAACTCACGACGGTTCTGCATTTCAGCCGCTGAAAACAAAACAGAATGTTTCAAGACACAAACGCCCTCTGGAATTTAAGTCTGGGCACCCGTGACCCCGGTCTGCTGCAGCTCAGCCACATCCCCTCGCCCTCCCACCGGTGCTCAGCCCACAGAGACTGGGGACCTGCAGGACCCAAAACGTGACATGAGGACCCTCCCAGCAAGTCTGCAGACCGCACTGTCGCACTGCAAGAATGGCAGGCCCCAAACCACACCTTTCCGGAACCAACACATTTTAAACGGCAACGGACAGAAGAGGTGTGAGTGAGAAAACTGGTCACCGACACGGAAGGAGACGGACAGAGATGGATGGACCCATGAGAGAGACTCAATGAAAAACAGCCTCCAGGACCCAAAACCGAATCTCCGAATCTCTCTCCAGGACAACGGGGAAGTGTGCGCCAGGTCACCAGGCATCCAGCCAGAGCACGCCAGGCCCCTGGCGGCGAGGTGGGGGAGTGGCCGGCCCCTTCCTCTTCCCAGCAACGTCCAAGTCCAGAGCCCCTCTTGGCAGCGCTCCTGGGCTCCAGGCAATGGGACCGCGTATGGTTCTCTCCGCCACGGCGCTCAGCGACGTGACCAAGCTCCGAGAATGGCGGCCAGGGGCAACGCGTGACAGCCAAGCAGCTAACAACTCCACATGACGGGTCGGTGGCGGCAGCCGGCTGGGCCAGGAAAGACCAGGCTGGATGCTGGCTTACAAAGTGGGGAAGGGAGACGCTGTCTGAGAACTGTACACCCCGACCAGCTTTCCTGTCTGCACCAGGGCAGGGGCACTTCTTGGGCACATGAGAACGCATGAACAAGACCCTCACGACATGGGCCCGCGAGGCCTGAATGCGCAGAGACGCCCCGGCGGAAGCCCAGCCCTCAGGAGGGAGGCCAGCCGGCCAGGGCCAGGGCAGCAGAGCGAGCAGCGGCATGGCTCCCGCTCTCAGCACAACACAAACACGGCTCCCTGAAAATCCGGAGTTGGGGGTGGAAAGGGAAGGGATTTAGGAGTATTTTTTTTTTTTTTAAAGATTTTATTTATTTATTTGACAGACAGAGATCACAAGTAGGCAGAGAGGCAGGCAGAGAGAGAGGAGGAAGCAGGCTCCCCGCTGAGCAGAGAGCCCGATGCGGGGCTCGATCCCAGGACCCTGAGATCATGACCTGAGCCGAAGGCAGCGGCTTAACCTACTGAGCCACCCAGGCGCCCCGATTTAGGAGTATTTTAATTCCCTCCAGTTTCCCAGTTAATTAAGGACATCTAAGATAAAAACAGAGCTTTTAAAAAAATCTACAAACTCGATCTCTTTAAATGTTCCCCTAATCTCCAGAACAAAATTCTTGATGTACGGAACAAACTTTTATCTGAAAAATCAGCAACCACTTCCCTCTGGTTTTTGATTATAGGGTCTTCTGCTAAATTCAAGTAAAATTTAAAAAGCTCACTTCCACTTTAACACGGGTATTTCTGTCTGGACGTCCAGCCTTCAAATCCCTGCTCGGCACGGAGCTCATCTTGGCGCCCCGGCTGGGGGCTTCCCCTCTCCCTCGCCTCACCACACTCACGTCAGTGTCTCCCGCTGCGTCAGGGACGCTGCCTCATGGTAAAAATGTCTATTTCTGGGTGGTGGAATCCTGGGTAATATCTTTACTTGCTTCCTTCCATTTCTCTTCACTTACAATATAGGCATTTTTTAAAAAAAGGGTTTCAAAGGTAAACAAAGCACTTCAAGGTCATGATTTTGCAGGAAAAAAGAAATGCTATGAACAACTCCAGCAAAATCACACTTTAAAAAAATAGCAGAAACAAGAAAATATCTAGTCTAGCCACACAATACGGTTTCATTTCACTTCAGCTATTTATAGAATGAAACATGAAAAAACTGGGTTGGCATTTTATTTTTAAAAAACTGCATGCACCACCAGTGGGCAATTTTTCAGTATCACTGTTTCCTGCATAATTAACTGTATTTACGACCCTCTTCAGCAAAGATTTACAGCTAAATAGCAGGAGAGAACCAAATAACAGAGAATGACTGTCAAGCTAATACAAGCGAATTGTTAGTTTTACACGTCTCTATTTAAGGATCTTTTAGAAAGAATTCTTTCCAAACAAAAACAGACGATTTTCTTCCAAGGATGCCTCCAACCAGGAAAATCTCTCGCTGGAAAGAAGTCAATCCCAAGCAATGGCCTGAGGGGATGCTTGATCACGAGCTAATAGGAAGAATGGGAAAAGCTTGGTGACTCCTGCTCTGATGGGCCCCGTGGGCCCCAGGCTCCTGTGGGAAGAGCTGACAGTGCTCAGACGTCGTGTTAACAGCACAGGCCTGCAAGAGCCCCTCGGGGTGCTGGGGTAGTCTCACAGAATCATCGCACCCGTCCTTGTGCTTTTTCTGGGAAGGGGACAGTCACCAACACAGTCCAAGAGGCACAGCCCGGTGGGTGATGCAGTGGGTCCCCACGGAGCCCCACTCCTACAGGTCAGCTGACCTGCTGGAGGCGCTTCTCTCCTTCTACACCTGCTCCACCCCTGGCCCTGCCCCTGTGCACGGACTGGGTCCCCTCCGTCCTCTCCAGAGGACATCCTCTCCCAAGGGCACACGGGGCATGTCAGTCTCCCACCAGCACTAGAAATCTGGCTTGCGAGGACACTCCCGTAGCCCCTTCCCCCGTGCGGGTCCGAGGCAGACAGAGGCCGCCAGCCCACCAGCACTCGCTCCCGCCGCGGCGCAGGTCCCACCAGCATGGCTTCTCTGTGACTTCTCCCATCACGAAGGATTTCAAGCTCACTAATGTCAAATAACACTTTCAACAGCACAGAAACCCTTACCGCACCCCAAGGCTTACACTTCTTGTGTTCGCGCGTGCCGCCCAGGGCCCACGACCGTCTGGCATCCTGCACATGTGCGCTGCGGTCTGGCGTGACGGCGACCCTGGCTCGCACTCCCCGTGGACCGGGCTCTAGAGCCAGCAGGATCGATGCCATTCGGGAGAGCCGCGAGAGGAAACCTTGGAAAAAACTGGGTGGCCATGTTACCTCTCTGAATTACTCACACGGCAGCCTGTGTTTCTGCTGCCCATTTTTCTCTCCCATTTGACTATAAAAGCTGTTGGTGTGCTAGACCCTTCTGCTTCCTCACTCAGTTTTTTTCTCTTAGAATCTAGTCATCTGTTGGCTTTAAGAACAGAATCCTTCACTGGTTAAAGTCTGCTGACTTCACGGAGAGCTGTCCACGCAGCACCTCCGCCTGGAAGCCGCCAGGCTGCTGGGTAGAAGGCGGCCTCTTCCCCGGGGACCCCCTTCGTCCAGGCTGTCTGCACCTCCTTCCCCACCCACGTCTGAGCGTGGGTCTCAGGGCTCTGGCTCACGAACACTCAGAAGGCGCCCCTGGTTTACGTGCAGGGCAAGCCGGTAACGGGACACGCTGCACCCTAGGGCCGGGAGGCTCCTCTCCGGCAGTCTGGGCCTGTTTGCCCAACAGAGCTCTCCTGTGAAGTGATTTCTTCCACAGAAGCTACTGTGAGGACATATTTAATTAAAATTTATGCAAATGGACGGAAGGACAACTGCTTACAAGACGGTGCAGAACCAGGGAAGAGAACGGGGCGTGAGAGCCGTCACATCACAGATGCCACCCAAACTCTGCTCTGGGTGCCGGCGCCCCTCACCACACGGCATCCAGTGCGGAGGGGGGCAGCTCGGCACACCGTCCCAGGCGACTGGCCAACGGCCCAGCTTGTGTCCTCGTCATGAGATGGTTCAGGTCTGCAGGCAGCACTTCTAGACCGGTTCTTAGCACAGAGCTGGTGTGAACCACCACCTCGTCAGGCCCCAAGAGGTCTCCCCTGTAACACTTCACGGACTACCTGACCAGACTCATTTCCCTTCACCGCACCTCCTTCTCAAACCTTTCATATTCTTGTTTTGTATTTTTTTTTTTTAAATAATCATAGAATCTACAGACGAAAACAAACATCTTTGAAAACCCGAATACAGGTGCTCACACGTACTTGTGCTGGGGCTCTTCCGGAAACTGATCGGTGTGTCCAGCCATCCAGGCCTCCTGCCTCACCCCACGAGCACTGGACCCTGGACCGTGGCCACTGCGGCGACCCTGGGGCTGATGCTCTCGTTGTCCCCACTAGGCACGGCCCCTCTCCCTCTGCATAACCCAGCTTCAGAGGGCCCACGCTCAGGCGTGCAGTTCTACACCGTCTGCTGTCCAGTTTCTGGCCTCCCCACGTCGACGGGATGGCTCTCACTTCAGTAACAAGGTGCTGCCTGAAGTGCAGACACCTCAGTCTGCCTCCCTAGCCTCTAGGCAGCCCTGACCTCTGCTGAGCACAGGCTCTAGAGCAGCTCTGGGACAGCCTGCTGCCCTCGCGCCTGCGGCCCATAAGGTGATGTCTACAAGCAGCACCTACTGGGCCATGTGTTTTCTTGGCCTGCCTTGCATTTTTACAAAATATGATCTCACTGCCGACACCTGCAAATCCAGAAAGTTCACCTGAACGTTTTAGATGTCTTGCCTCTCTGCAAACTCGGGCACCCAGTCCCTGACTGGAACAGCCGCGATCCACCTGTGAGCTGCCACGGGTCCTGTCAGCGCTGTTCGTTCAGCTCTTGGGTTAGACAGCTGAGCTGTGAGGCTGAGCACCGGGCGCGAGTCCCAGACACCAGCGGCATGAGGCTGCGCGGCATGAGGAGGCGGACGCTAACTGGCGCCCCCTGCTGGAGAACTTCCGGGGGGGGGCTGGGGCCCCCACAGGGAGTCGCACCTGGTGCACCTGCTGTTTGTCTGAGGAGGGACTGGCATCAGTGGGGCTCTGCGAGCCCACAGGGAGCCTAAGCCACAGAGCAGCCACTGGGCCAGCTGTGTGGCAGGGTCCCCCAACCCAATGCCATGGGGGCAGCAGACATGCTGCCCGCCACCACCCTCGCGACTGAACAGTACGTGCTCCGTGACACAGAGTGACGAGCTGGTGATGGTCACCCTGCCCCCGAATTTCCTCTCTTCCGTGCCAGACAGTTGGACAGCTCCACAGGCGTAGTGCATGCACACGGACAAGGGGTTTCACTTGCACAAGTTTGACGACGGGTGTGAAACAGGAGAACGCGGAAGCCGAGGGATGTTCCACTCAGTCAACTTCGACGGTCACTCCTGGCTCCCACTCACCTATGGGGCCCTGTCGTCCACACAGCACTCCCCGCCGTGAGCACTGCAAACCCCCAGTCCTTCACAAGGCTCTTTCAGGATACGCGCATTAAGTTCCCTCAAGTCACTGACCTGTAAAGCCTGCAGATGTCACTTCAGCCCATCAGTCACACACAGCCGCGGGCCGCGCCAGGACAGGGGCGCAGGGGCTCTGGCTACTCTTTCATACAGACACTCAAATAATGAGCAGCCCATGTCTTCAAAGAGAATTACTCTCTGGATGACCTCTCGCCCTCTGACTGTGATGAGCTTTAGGGATAGATCACCCAATCGGCTGTTGGTGCAAGACCACGAACCCCCACAGCCATCCTGAAGCCTCTGCCCTCGTTCACTGTTAACTTCCTAGTAACTTTAAAAAGGTCGGAAAAGAGACCGAGCTCCAATACTTTCAAATGATTACTAGAACAAAACCTCAAGATTTGCCTTCCATTAATTATCTTCTGATGATTAAGAAGACGAAAGGCCAGCAAGCAGGCTGGACAGGAGGGAACGTACGAGCCAAAACGCTGAGGCGCACACCGCACGCTAGCTCGGCTCAGTCTCTTGCAGGAAAGCAGCCATGCGGACAGCGCCGCAGCCCACCAGTGTCCACGCTCCTTGGGCTTCGTAACAGAGCTTCGGCTTCAGTTAGGGCCGTGGCATGTCGGACTCCAGCCCCCACTGCAGGCCAGGAGACCACATGACACTATCCTCTCTGTGAGGGTCAAAGGGAGGCACCAGGCATGGCTGCTTGGATGGGAGGGGCGGGGCGCCCTCCCAAGAAGGGCACAGTCCCCAAACACCTGCTTTCTGCCCTCGCCCTACTTCTTCACCCTCCCTGGAAGGCACAGCTGACACTGCACACAGAGCAGCCATCTGTCACCATTAGGGGCGCACGACAGGATGAGGCCACGTACTGAGGACGGCTACCCACGAAGACCCAAGGGACCGAGTCCTCCCAGCACCTCCACCGGCCCCACGCTGCATGCACGGCTGTCGTGTGGCCCGGCTGGGTTGGCTGTGCAGCAGGCCGCAGGCCAGGAGGCGCACAGTGAGGTACTCACAGTCAGCGGCGTACTCCGCCTGGGAGGGCTGCGCACTGCCGTCTGCCGAGGGGGGGGTGGGAGCGGGGCTGTCGGCCTGGGCTTTACGGACCAGAGCAGCAAGGGGGTGATCCGGATCCACCACTTTCAAAGGCTGCAGACAGAGAGGATGTGTGGTCACATCATTCCCGTACCCAGAGTCAGGGGGAACCCTTTTGTGGCCAAGAAGGCTCAACTCAACCCCAGAACACAGTGTTTCGGAGCATGGTGGACGTGCTTCAGGACACGCAGAGAGCCCGAATGACCGTGGCCATGCTCTATGTGGCTCCTCTGAGTCCCAGGGGAAGCGAGGGAACACATGGCTTCCACCTTCTAGTAACCACTCGGGAAAGGAAGGCAGCATGGCCACGACCGTACTGCCACCCATAAAAGTGCGAGCCACCAAGCAAACCACAAAAATGCAAAACAGACTTTGATGATGATAAAGTAAGATAGCAAAAAAATGGCCGCTTCGAGATTTCCCAAAACTAGACTAACACCAGTTCTGTTATGGCATAAAAAACACAGAAGATCGAAACCTTCATCAGCTCCTCCAGGCGGTTACACTTCTTGGAAGCGAAGAGAGACGGGTGCAGGTAACTCCCATCTCCTTCATCATCGTCATCATCAGAGCTGACCCCCGACTCTGGAAAGCAAAAGCGAGTTTCAAGATTCTGGTGTGTGGGGGGATACAGGGCACAGCTACGCGACGCGAACACTCAAGCAGACAGAGGCGGGGCTGCAGGCAACCGTGCGGCAGTTCTCCACCTGGAAAGCACCGCTGGGAGCAGCCCCCGCAGAACTACCGCCCGACGCACTCTGTGGAAAGCGGGGGACGAAGACAGGCGTGTGCCCCGGGCCCACCCAGCATAGCCGTCCAACGTCCCCTAGTCTAGGGCCGTTGAAAATGGCAAAACGTGCTGATGGATGAAAGGTAGAACAAGGCAACAGATACTTTAGAAAACTAACAGATGCGAGAACATGGGATCCGTAACCAAGGTTTGTACAAATGGATCTGAAAATCCCGCTTCCTCGGCAGACGTGTACAGACAGACTGCTGTCCCTGAACATTATGCAAAAGTTACTTGGCCTTTGTGGTAAGAATTCCCAGTTGAGGTATTTGATAAAAACAACAGCTTAAGGTAGACACGAATAAAAAAGGGAGAGTAGAACTAACTTCCATTTTTGTGCGCACGTAACTTAGCCTCAGGCCCTAAAGCCGCGTGTGCGTGTACGGCGGGAGCCATCCCAGGAGGCAGATCTCCTCTTTTCTCTGGGAAACGTCAAACAGCCAAAATGAGAGGAAAAATTTCCAACCCAGATGATTGTGTTCCGGTAGCGCCAATATTTAATTATATTTCACTGTCTCTGGAAATAATTAAGAATCTAGTGTGTTGTCAAGGTTTCCTCCAGGAGAGCTTCACCCCACCCTAAACCCCAGCAGCGGGTCTGATGGACGCCACAGTGTGGGCCGCGTGACCATTCTGGAAGCCCTGCAGCGCGGGCTCTTCCCCGGCACGGCCCCGCCCACACGGGACGCGGTCGCACGTACTCTTTTTCTCCTCGGGTCTGTCCCCCGCCGGCGCCGCATAGCGTCCTTCTTTCATAGCTTTCTGAACGAGTTTGTAGTAGGGGTTGAGGTAGTGGTCAAAGCGCAGAAAGTCGAATTGAGAGTTTCGGGCCTGCTTGGCTTTCAGCATTATTTCAAACTGTGCTCCCTGTTTACACACGAAATTCGCTGTGCGCTCAATGATAGCGTGCATCTTGGCTGTTGGTGGCTATGGAAAAACATACACATTCACATGATCAATTTTTCCTCTTTTTCACTGGCCACATGACTTAAAACAGAAGAAAAACCTCGTTATCCTGTCAAATACATGAAGAGACATTTCAAGGGGCACTCGGATGGCTCAGTTAAGCGGCCGACTCTTGACTTCAGCTCAGGTTAGGATCTCAGGGTCCTGGGATGGAGCCCCACGGAAGGCTCTGCACTCAGCGGGGAGTCTGCTCATCCCTCCCCCTCTGCTCCTCCCCTAACTTGCACTTTCTCTCTCAGATAAATAAAATCTTTAAATTAAAAAAAGAGAGAGAGACCCATTTCGGTCAGAAGAGCCCCGTTTGAACAGCCCCTGGTTGGTTCCACGACTCTTTGGTCTGTTTCTGGATTCTGCAGTATCTCACAGGGAGAAAACTCACAGACCAAGGCAGGCCACTCCAGCTTTGAGCAGAACTGAAGGCAACCTTTTTTTTTTTTTTTTTAAGATTTTAATATTTATTTGACAGACAGAGATCCCAAGTACGCAGAGAGGCAGGCAGAGAGAGAGGGGGAAGCAGGCTCCCTGCTGAGCAGAGAGCCCGATGTGGGGCTCGATCCCACGACCCTGAGATCATGACCTGAGCCGAAGGCAGAGGTTTAACCCACTGAGCCACCTAGGTACGCCTTGAGGCAACCTTTTTTATACCAACTCACTGTACCTCCACATTCAACAGGTTCCACGATGGGGTTGGAGGCTGTGAACCCTCAGAAGCTGTATGCAAATTATGGGCATGTGCATGTTTCTAGGCAGGGTGTACACATTCACCCAGTTTCTCAAGGCTCTACACAACACTCCTCTCACCTTCTGAGCTGGGACTAGATTTCCTAGCTTGGGAAGCAGCCTTCTTGGGCATCTGAGGAAACCCCCATGTGCTCACCTGCTCCTGCACCTCACTCATGCCCACACCACGTGGGCATGGTCTGGCCACAACAGGGAGGGTCTGTCTCACCCGCAGGAAAAGAGGGCACCACCTTGCTGCCTCCAAGTGAGGTCACTACCAGGAATCAGACCGTGCCAACCGGTTTCCTGCCCAAGCCGCGAAGTTCCTTCCACCACACGACACGCTTGGCACTTCCCACCCACCAATGGAGCTCGTCAGACCAGACACTGAAAGCCACACTCCAAAAATACTTTTAATAATAACGAAGAGATTAACACTTAGAAATTACATGCAAATAAAGTGGGAAATCATCCATTAAAAACGGGCAGTTAAGTATTCAAGATGCTTTCTGTAATTCCAGAACCACATCCTTCATAAAATTTAAACGCCTTAATTCTCAAATTTAATGCCTGAAGTGATACAGTCCTTCACACTTAAATAGGATAAGTACCTACAATTAAAGTTATTTACTGTTCCCAAAATAAACTAGATTCCACGTCACAGGCCCACTGTGCCTGGAGTAGGGATCCGGAGGCAGACTTTCAATGGCTCGTGCTAACAGCAGAATTAATCTTCGGATCTGTGTTCCACGCACACGTCGATCATTAACAGTGAATTCAGAACAGTGACCTTGAAAGGAAACCACAATGGCCTCTGTGGAGAGGCGCTCTCCGCCAACCACACTAAGCTGCTGGTTTAAAATCCCTAAAAGGAGGCCTATTCATGGCACAACAGCGTGGTGAAAAGACGCGGCCACAGAGCCAGTGACTACAGAGAGAGCCGTGCTGAGCGCACTTCTGGGCCTGCTCCCAGAGCAAGTGGGTAACAAGCCACACCTGGTGGGAAGAGTCGGCCCTCCTCATGTCGCTGTCCTTACGCAGGTCTTTTCCCATTTATACCACGAGTTTCCTTTCCACAGAGTGGGATTTCAAGGACCTACACACGTATACGATGTTACAAAAACTAACGATAAAGGGGGAAATGCTTGTCTTATACAGGGAGGCCTTTGGTTTAAGAAGGTGCCCGAGCCCAAGAAGATAGGCTCATGCCTCCTCGCTCCTCCCGGATTACAGACAGAGCTCCAAAAACTGTGGGTGGGCGGTGGGAGATGGAAGAAGGTGAGAAAGCCCACGCCCGTGTCAGGTCTCCCAACAGCTCCAGAAAAGCAGAGGGACCAGGATGGGGTGGCAAGGGAAGGCGAGGCAGGGTGAGCAGTGGTGGGCCCCGGGGTGGCCGGGCTGGCCCTCTCCTCTGCTGTGATCAGGGAAGGAAGAATCAAATGCCCACTTCATTCACAGCCCAAAATAAATACTACATCAAGTCACAATTCAATTGTTAAAAAAACCCCACAAAACCATAAATGCAACAGCAGGAAACAGGAAAATATTTTTAAAATCTTAGGAGTGGGAAGGGACTTCCAGAACAAAATTCAAAATCCTGGGGCTACAATGGGACCTCGTGGCGTGTGTGACTCCACAAACACAACTACATTCTGCGAGGAGACAGATGTTGGAGACAAGGTGCTCGGAGAACACACAGGCACGGAGCACTCGGGGCACACTCATCACACGTGAACAGTCCTTACTGATCCCAAAGAAAAGGCAAGAACTCCACAGGATGCTTCCCGCCCCTATCCTGGGGTGACAGAACTGCTGAATTATGATGACAACACTCTAATCTCATGACAACAACACTCTAATCTCAACACCCATCAGCCAGAGCTCTGAGCCCTCTAGACCTCAACGTGTCTCCAGTGCACGGCGGCCGAGCGCATCTACTGCCCAGGCTCCCGTGCTGCGCGGACGGAGGACAGGAGCAAAGCACAGAGCACGCGGTCGGCAACGGTCCCCGCACGGCCCTCACCCAGAGGGGGAAATGTTGAGCATGATGGCAATTACACACTGAATCCTGCCCTGTTCTTCCTCTGGTTCATAAAGTGTGTTCAGATGAGTATGCTTCCCCCAGAAAGAACTTCTGACCGGATCTGTGGGGCAGCAGCACTTCCAGCCCCCGTGGCTGACCAGAACAACTCTCCCTCCCCACTCCCAGCGGAGCTCTAGGTGTGCGCCAGGTGTGGGGGCACACAACTCAACACGAGCAGGTGGGAGCAGCGTACACCCTGAATCAGGACCAGGCACACGGAGAGCTCAGGAGGTGACCAAGATGGGCATCCGGGTCCCTGAGAAGGGGACAGAGGCTGAAAACACAACCCTGGGACAGACGACGCCAGGCTATATACCAAGGGAGAAACTCAAGAAAACACACATAGACTCGCCAGAAAAAGCTAAAACAAAGCTGGGAGGTCACTGTAGGGGCCTGGTGGGATGTGGAGCTGGGAGGGCTGCTGGGGTTTCGTGGAGGACACCAGCAGCCTCGGCCTGTCTCGAACACCCACCGACATCTGTCTCCCAAGTGCCACGATTTCTAACTACTCACTCTTCACACATCCCACGGATCCCGTCATTAGGCTCTCCTCCAAAAGCCCAGTTTCAGCATCAAGAATACTCAAGTGCCTGCTTTCTTTACCGAGAGAGGGGCCCCCGCGCAAAGAGGCAGCACCGCTCCCCCCTCCTACAGGCCAGAAGCCCCCCCTGCAAGCACCCCGTGTTCCACACCGTCCCCCGAACATCACAGTGTGAGTCACAGACCACCAACCGCTGCCCCCAAGCCCTGACGCCAGTACGAAGGGATGACCCTGTCCAGCAGTGCCCCAACAGTGCTCAGACATGGTTTCCACAGAATCAAACAATGTCCCACTTGAGAGGCCGCTCTGCGATACTATCACAAGAAACTCTTCAACATCAAGAAGGCAAATTACTATTCTGGTCTCCAAAGGGTAGCGACTATTTTTAGCTCCAGGAGACCATTAAACAGCTTAGGGACGCTTACTCTGGCTGAGAATGCAGAGCCATTAAATACTTTAATAGAAAGTAAACAATGCAATAAATTCTATTATACTTCCACATTTATATCTGCATAAAAGTTTAAAAATAAACTTTCACATAAAAATAAATAAAATTCCATATAGTCAACCTTAAATAAAAGCTTTCAGCATTAAGTATAGGTAAGGGAGCAACTTGTTTTTAATGGGTCTCTCATGTAAAATAAATAGCACACTCCAGAACAAGAAGGAATATAACCCAGAACCACACACAGGAAGCCCAGTAACGTAAGTCTCAGGATAACCGACATTCAACTGGCACATTCAGCTTTAGCTGAACACTGGAAACGGGGAAACAAATACGATAATTCCTGCCAGCAAAATCCACAGACATGGGGCGCCTTAAGCCTCTGCCTTCGGCTCAGGTCATGATCTCAGGGTCCTGGAATCCAGCCCCACATCAGGCTCTCTGCTCAGTAGGGAGCCTGCTTCCCCTTCTCTCTGCCTGCCTCTCTGCCTACTTGTGATCTGTCAAATAAATAAATAAAATCTTTTTTTTTTAAATTTTATTTATTTGAAACAGAGAGAGAGAGATCACAAAGAGGCAGAAAGACAGGCAGAGAGAGGGGGAAGGAGGCTCCCCGCAGAGCAGAGTCCTGTGGGGCTTGATTCCAGGACCCTGAGATCATGACCTGAGCCGAAGGTAGAGGCTTAACCCACTGAGCCACCCAGGCGCCCCAGTAAATAAAATCTTAAAAAGAAAAAAAAAAAAGGCAGACATTTCCACTCCTCCTTGCACGAAGACTGAGAAGGAGGAGGGTGTGAGTGTGTAAATGAAGGACGGGACGGATGCAGGCTCTGCCACTTGCCATTGACACGTGAAAACAGGGGCTAGAACCTTCCACCAAGAGTTCGGCCCCCCATGCACCCAGAGGCTCAGAACCACGGCAGGCCTGCGTCCATGCCACTAGAAATGCAGTCACAAAAATGTCACGGGAAAAACCACCCGGAACACTTACATCATCCCCCCGCCCCGCCCCTGCGGAGTGCGCCCAGGCAACACTCCCGGCCCTCCCCCCCACGGCCACAGTCCTCTCCTGCGGAAGGGCGCCAGGCGCAGCAGCTAGCGTATGGGCCGTTAGCATTACATGACACAGAAGATGCAAAGCAGCCAGTGCAGGGCTGGGAGTGTAGGAGACGCCCAGGGACGCCCACCGTAACCCAGCCTGAACCCCTCAGGACGCAGATGGAAGAGTGGCGTGAGGGGAGCGTGAACCGCGCCGCTCGGCCAGGCTCAAGCTGCAGAGCACTCAAGCCCAGACGAGTTCCGCCCAGGCTTCCTCCGGAGTGCCAGGTGGCCTGGAGATGCCACTGGGCCTTCGTCCCCAGGGACGGGAAGCCTGGGCGCAAGTGCAGCAAGGTAAGGTAAAGGCATTTCCCTTAAGACCCCGCCAAAGCCACCCTGGCAAATGTCAGGACAAAGCCACTTCCCCACAAGCCACACTGCCGTGATCGAGACTGTTCTTGGGCCTGAATGTGGCTGACGGCTTCCTCGCTCTCACCCTGACTCGCTTCCTCCACTCTGGTAAATGTGCGGGCTTAGCCCTACGGCCCCCAAGGGCCAGCTCCTTGAATCCCTGATGCTCTGGGTTAGAATTCCTCCCTTTCTCTTCGGAGGAGGACAGGGTGTGGTCTGGTGTCCGTGACGCACAGATCTGACAGCACCGCGACCTTACAGAGCCGTCAGGGCTGCGGCCGGGCTTCCTGTGCCCCGCGCTCCTGACCCACAGCGGGAACGATGGGCAGCACCGGGACAGGAGGCACACGTACCAGCTCCACGTCAGGCGGCACGTTCAGCCCCACGGGGGCAATGAAAGGCTCCTCGTTTTCCTCTATGTTTTCAGCCTCATTTTTTTCTGTATAAAAAGAAAATATAAAACTTCAGAACAACGACCAGGAAGGAAGGCAGCCACCAACGGCAAGCAGCGACAGAGGGACCAGTGAGTACTGCTCCCTGGCTCTTCCCCTTCGCATCGTCACCTCTAGAGACTCGCGCCCGTCTCCTCTCCCGCCCCGCATGTGCCCGCTGGGCGTCACAAACCCCCTCTGGATGAGGCCGCTGAGGCACGGAGCTCTCCCGGAGACCCAGCTCCAGGCATCTCCCCACAATGCGCCCTGCTTAGCGAGCGCTCAGCCTGCAGTCAGTTCTCCCCGCTCCCAGCTCTGTGATCTGTGTGTTTCAGTGGCACTAAGACCTCCTCTGAGTTGTTTCTGTGGGATCCCCAGGGAGACAGCACAGCACGGGTGCCCGACCTCCAGATGGTACGCTGATTTCACCATCAAGCCATAGGGCCCTTAAGAGTAATGGGCAAGGGGCACCTGGGTGGCTCAGTGGGTTGAGCTGCAGCCTTCGCCTCAGGTCATGATCTCAGGGTCCTGGATCGAGTCCCGCATCAGGCTCCCTGCTGAGCAGGGAGCCTGCTTCCCTCTCTCTCTACTTGTGATCTCTCTCTGTCGAATAAATAAATAAAATCTTAAAAAAAAAAAAGAGTAATGGGCAAGACTTCTCGACACACGCAAACCACCTCCCTACCATCAATAACCAGACGCCTCTTTCCCATTTCCATCTACAAACAGCTCTATCCGCTGTGGCTCACACAGGACACTGCTTGTCAGAGCCTCCTGAATCAGAGGGGACCTGCATATCTCACAATCTCTCAGGGGATCACTACTGAAAGGACATAGTGAAATGTACAAAAACCTAAGGGAAAACTTATCAGAGCTAACATTATAAAGGATTTCATGACACACTTAGGTTTTCCTGCCAAAAAAAAAAAAAAAACCATTAAACATGCAATCTTCATCAAAATCAATGTTTCCAGGGTGCCTGGGTGGCTCAGGCAGTTGGTTAAGCAACTGCCTTCAGCTCAGGTCATGGTCCCGGAGTCCCGGATCGAGTCTCGCATCAGGCTCCCAGCTCCATGGGGAGTCTGCTTCTCCCTCTGACCTTCTCTTGCTTCTCATGCTCTCTCTCTCACTGTGTCTCTCTCACAAATAAATAAATAAATAAACTTAAAACAAAACAAAACAATAACAACAACAACAAAAAATCCACCACATGTGGTTTCTTGATGAGATGAACAATTTTGAAGGTTTCCTATCAAATCTAATTCTTCTACGAAGCCAAGGAGGGCTTATAAGCAGGCTTCACTGTACCTAAAAACCTGGGAATTCTAGTCTGATGAGATACGGGCGGATGAACACCGTCCGTCCCGTCTGTTTCTGCTTAGGCAGCCTTCTTCTCCCCTAAGAACTAGAGACACACTCAGACCTGATCGCTTCGTGCGGTCAGCAGCCCCGCAGCCCGGCAGCAGGGCCCAAATGGCCCAGTGTGTTTGCAGGACACCGGACACCCTGGTTTGCAAAGCGTCAAGGAGCAACTTCAAATCTCACAGTCTCCCTGAGCCTGGAGCTGCTGCTCCCGGAGTAGCGGAGCCTGAATCAAGAGCTGTGTGGGACACGAGGTCACACCGGGCTGCTCTGTCCTTACACACACCTTAATTTACAGAAAAATGGCTTTAGTAGCACAGAACAACACACAGCCGTTGCAATACTCAGATTCAAATTCAAATCCCCTTTTCTCACAAAAAAGATCTTTGATAATGATGGGAAAAAAAACGGGAAAAGGAGAATCTGCCATGCGGGAGGAAGAGGGGATGGTGCACAGACACAAAGCCGCCGCCGCCAGCTTACAGCATGAAGCTTCATGTGTCCCCAGAATGCCAGCACGACAGAGTAACTTTGAAAATTAAGGAATATTTAGACCTGCTGATGGCACCGAAAAACCCCCCAAAACAAAACCAAAACCAAAACCAAAACCAACTTTTTTTTTTTTTTTTTTAAATAATGCAGCACTGAAGTAGAACTTGTCAGTGGTACTGGGCACCAACCTGAATTCTACTGTGTGCAGGTATGTGTGGCGTTTTCCTGCATTAGCATAAGCGAAGCACAAAAGGCCGAGAGGTAAGTTTCACATGGGCCCGACTTTCACTGGAAAAACTGATCAGCAGGGCGCCTGGGTGGCTCTGTCCGCTGAGCGCTGGCTCTTCATTTTGGCTTGGGCCAGATCTCAGCTCCTGGGATCTGGCCCCGAGTTGGGCTCCGCCCTCGGCTGGGCTCTGCAAAGTCGGCTCCAGATTCTCCTTCTCCCCGTGCCCCCCCACCCCGCCCCGCTCAGGCACATGCTCTGTAGTGCTCTCTCTCAAATAAATCTATCTTCAAAAAAATTTAATCAGCATATAAGGCAAAGTCCTGAGGACGACTACAGAAAGGAAAACAAATTATAAAATACCACAGAGAACTTTATGTTTAAGAGAAAGCATACTGTAACTTCGAGGGCAAACTAAATAACACTGAAATTCTTAAATTTCAGTAATTATACAGAAGTTGAACTATACTGAGACTATATCCGACATGTGTAAAAGGGGTTGGCAACTTTCGGGACAATGCCGGACGGTAAGCTCACTTCCGGCCACACGCGCCCTGTGGGCCAACTACTCGACTCTGCAGTTGAGACACAGAGGCTGCCCAGACGCTGTGTGAACAAACCAGTGTGGCCGTGACCCCATGGCACTTCTCTGACAAAACCTGCGGGCTGGGGCGATGGTGGCAGTGTGCACAGCTCTAATAGAGAAGGTTAAGAAATTAGTATTATGGATTTTTCCAAAGATTGTCACTTGACCTTGCAAATGACATTTGGCTTTTATAAATTTCCATTTTTCAGGTACAAAGTTATATAGTGCATATTCCTTCCTTCTGATGAAAAACACTACGTGTTTAAAGCAGACGTAATGCACACGATTCGGGAACAAAACGGAATCTACTATCCGGAACTCTAGCAGAGGTAAGTGTGGACAAAGGAGCGAGCGCTTACTTCTGGACCTGTAAGAACATTCCCACTGCGTCCTCACTTCTGAAGGCGCGAAATGCCGTAAGGAGGCTTGAACTGATCACAGTCTCCATGACAGCTGTAAAGTCTTATCACAAGCTCCTCGGACACAGCCACACAGCCGTGACCGCTGCACACAACGCAGAGAGCAGGAGGAGGGGAAGGGCAAAAAGGAAGCACCCAAGCAAGACCGCCCTCCGGCGCGTCCACTGAAGGCTGCAGGAGCCCCCAGGCGGCCGCACCAGGCTGGGCAGACCATGGTGCATCACGGAGCGGTCGTAACTATTTTAGACCTGTGAGGAGGTTTGCAACTGAAGGAGAAACCAATTAAGTCCCAAACAACCAAGTGTTAGCCCTAAAACGAAAGCCCTGGTTGATGTGATTCTAGTTCATTATTTTAAACATTCAAATAGAGTTAAACATTCAAAATGTTAAAGTTCTCCTTCCCTTTAACGTTTTTATCTGTTTATTTTAAGCTCCACACCCAACGTGGAGCTGAACTCTTGGCCCTGAGATGAAGAGTCACGTACCCTATGGACAGAGCCAGCTGGTGCCCCACACAGTTCTCCTTCCCCTTAAAGAGTGTCCTGCACACAGTGACCCAGCCTTACAGTTTCCGGCTCACGTTGTCATTATCGATGTTAGTGTCTGATCGTTGCACAAGGCTGTGACAACGGTGCTCTCAGAGTCTACCGAAGCGACAGGGTATATGTTCCTGTGCTCACAGTCCAGCTACTTTGGGGCACTCTTTTTTAATTTCCAAAGTTCCTAGAGTTAAAGCAGCAGAGGAGGATTTTAAAGTGTCCCATTTCACATCACAATGACTGCGTACCACCGCACGGGCGCACGTGCCGCGGGTCCTACTGAGTCCAACTGGCAGGGTCCTCCGGCTCTTCCCCGCTGAGCAGCAAGCGACTCCACAGCCAGCCTTCTGCTGAGCCCAGCTGTCACTTCAGGTGTGGAGGGCACAGGAAACGGGGTTCACTCGAGGGCAGTTACCGCCTACTCTACTCTCTCAACACCCCGAGGGCAAATCACCGGGTCTCATGAGTTAAGGAACAAAGACTCCAGAGTAAGTCATTTCCAGTTACCGGAGTCCAAGCAAAATCTATGAAAGGCAATGAGGTCTAATGCAGACATGAGCCTGCAATCAGTTTCCACCTCCAAGAACACTTAATTTTCTGGCTTCTAGCTCTGTTCTACTCCGAGAAGGCGTCTGCTAATGGTGCCTGCGTCACCGTGAGGTGAGAAGTACTCAGCGGCCGCACCCGAACCTTGAAGACTTTCCCACTGCGTATACCGTAGCTGCCAATGCTACGTCACCTGGCGCAGTGTTCTCCCCTCACCTCTCTGTTTAGAAGGTTCCTCCTCTTCTGTGGGCTCGGACGGGTCATAGTAGTCACTACCGTAGGTGAAGCCCACCGCGTTATAGGTCCCATCCTCTGCCAGGGCTTCACTCAATCGCTTGTATTCTTCCTCTTGAATAAAAATGAGAATTTTATTAACAAAAATGGAAACTTACTGAGAAAAATTTTACATATTTCTAAAGTTGTGGCTATCAGTAAAGCATACAACACACTTTTTTCAGCCTCTTTTGGAGGCAAACATGTTTTTACAAATTCACACCTCACATCTATTAATATGTACTTTTGCCAGTACACGTTTACCACAGATAGCAGAATACACGTCTTTTGTGGAAAATTTCTTCCTGCTGAGAAATTTGGGGATTAAGAACTGTATTAAAGATTGTTAAGGCAAAGACAAGAACATCAATTTTAGTTTATACGATACTGTTAAAGAAGAACAGTTAAAGAGTTTGGTTTTTGTTTTTTCAAATCCCAGTCTGCCCTCAAAAGCTGGGAAAATTCTTTGTGGCTCTCTATATATAAACTATCCTGAGGTCCTCTCAGAACGCAAAGACTCCTGTTTTTCCAATCCACTGGGTACTGTCAAGATAATATCAGAAAGAGTGAGTATAAAAAAATGAATGGGAGTAAATTTTAAATACTTAAAAAATTTTAAAAAGTTTGTTGCTTAAGTAAGTTTTTCTTGAGCAGTACCTTGCCTTGCCTCCTCCTCAAGCAAGTCCGTATGCAAGGCTAAATACCTCTCCTCATCACACAGGGCATCTATTCGTGCCTCCTCTTCAGAGAGCTGGTAATCGCGGTTCCACGTGGAATACTCAGCATCGTACTCAGAAAGGTCATGCAGGTGACCGCGCCCATCATATCTGTAATATGAACACGCTGGTCACTGGGAAGAAGTTAACGTCTAGGTTGGTTCGTGTGGGATGTTTCACATATATACTTACCAATTAAAACAAAGAAATAAAAATATTAAAACAAACATAAAAGAATCTTGTCGGATTTATATTTAATTTGGCTAGTCACATCTCACCTACTTTTAAAACTCAAGTTATCTTAACAAAGTCTAAATTCCTTTGTATGATATGATAAGGCTTATAATTAAAGGTAAACAATCCTTTAACAGCATAAATGGTGCCCACTTCACTGGCAGCGCTTACCGTTTATGATTTGGTCAACCATTCAATGCCATTTGCAAAAAAATAAAAACTAGAAATTTTTTTTTCTGAGAAGTCAAATATCATAGCTTACATTCACACAAACCGAATACATAAATACCTATCCGTAAGAACCCAACGGTCGAAATTTCCTCGCTTCTTTCTGCTAGTCCCGAACTCTCAGGAGAGATCTTCACCAAAGAAACTTGCGTCCATGGGAGGTAAAATCTTGGCTAGGCTCGCCCCCTAGCCACTTGGCTGAGGAAATAAGTGCTGGGTTACGTGATAGAGAGACACACATACATAGGAACAGTGACATATACGTGCAGTTTAAGGAGGTTCACTGGAAACAGAGCAAAACTATTAGCAGGTGCAGTATAAATATCTTCTTCTAAACTTTACACCCCCAGGGAATCACATACGTTAAGACGCATCCATGTTTATGTGCATGGACCAACAGGCACTGTCGCCAAATTAGGAATAAGAAGGGCATTTTTTGTTATGCTTTTAACATAAAGATTCAGGGAAGCCGCTGTTGATGTGCAGTATCAGATAATAAACGAGTGAGTCAGAAACACTCAGATTTAGGCTTGCAAAAACAAACAGAGAGAGACAAACAAAAGTCTGCCTGACTTTTTAATGCTGACTTTTGTAATGTGGACCAAAAAGTATTAAAAAAAAAAAGACATTTACAAGAAAAAAAGGCCAAAATTCCAGAGTAGCCAAGTTATTGCACTTTATTAAATTTCAAAATTATTTTTACTTTGCTGTAAACCTCCTTAACTTACAAATGTAGATCATTATTTGAAAATATTATACATGTACATGTGTAGCGTTTGCTCCCCATTAGTTTTGGAAGCCCTCACTCCAGTCATGTACAGAATGATACCGAAAACTGCATAAGGAGCTCAGACTTCATTGCTTTCCAAGCTTTAATAATAAGTATCACAAGTAACACTTTGTAACACTTTGGAAAAGGAGCTGCCTGACAACTCAGGCAACACCGATCACAGAAACTAAGGATTAAAGGCACAGCATGTTTGAGCAGAGCATGGAGCATCAGGTCCAGACCTGCTCCGGCAACCCTCCCTTCCAGAGTCACTGTTGTCTAGATCTAACTCCAAACGGCAATGTCGGGGATGGAAAAAGGCCTATTTGGTCATGAATGTGTCCATTCTGGCCAGCTCACAGGTCATCCCTACAGTCATGTCCCAGGGCTTGGCAGAATCCAGCTTTAATCAAACGACGGGCTTCCTTCACTCGGAGACACTATTCCACAGTTAAATGGCTGGTCATCGTTAGCTTTTCAGTCCGGGCCCCAGACGTAGAGTTGCCAAACCGGCAAAAAACCAAACCAACAAGCCAAAACTCCAAGGAGGAGAAGGAAAGCGGGACTGAAAATATGGGGGGGGGGGGCAAACACCCTACACCATGTAATGCCGTCCTTTTCAAACCAAACAGCTTTAGAAATCCCCAGTCCCGGGTCCCCTCTGCCCAAAGGGGCTAAACATCCTCCAGGGCGATGACCTAAAGCAGGTTTGATTTGAAAAGAAACACATCTGCGTCCCAGTTCCACCCTTCGGTTTTAAGAGACCGTGAAACCAGCCCTAAGGACACTATCTCTAACAGCAAAGCCAGTGTCTGCCCAAGTCAACCGGCTTCCAACGGACGGGCACCTTCACCCTCGCTCTGAACCAAGTCACTCCGCCAGACTGTCCCGGTGGGGAGGAGGCGGCCGGCGGACTCAAATGTCATGCGGGCCAGGTGCCGGCGCTCCACAAGGAGGGCGCAGGCGGCACACGAGGCTCAAGCCTCACTCTCGGGATCCCAAAGGTTTGCTAACCGCGCGGCCTCGGCGTGCGCGTTTCGGGGTCGCCCTGCCGCCGCACGGAGCTGCGGGAGCGCCGCGAGCAGGGAGGCAGCGCACGACCCCCGCGAGGACGCCGGCCGGGAGAGGCCGGCGCTCGGGCCGCTTCCACCGCGCCGAGGGGCCAGCCGGAACCAGCGACTGGGGTGGGGGGTCGCGAGGGGCTGCAGGGGCAGAGACGATCCCTCCGGCGACACGCGCGGCGCGCGCCTCCAGCCAGTGTCTCAGGGCAGGTTTCACCGTCCCCCTCCCTCCGAAACCTGGGGGACGGAAGAACAGAGGAGGGGCCCCCGGGTCCCCGCGGGCTCCCCAGAGCCCCTCTTTAGTCCTGGCCATCACGTCAACATCAGACGAAACCAAGCGGGCGAGGGAAGGGGAGGACCGGCGGGTGGGGGGAGGAACCGACCTGTCGATGAGGATCTTGTGGTCCCCCATCCAGGGGATGAGGTGCTGTCCCTGCTCCTGGGCCAGCGCCCGCTCGTCATCCCGGAACAGCTTGCAGGCATAGCCGAAGACCAGCAGCTCCACTCGGGTCCCCCCGCCGCCGGCACCGCCGGGCCCGGCCTCCTCCTTCGCGCCGCTTTTCCTCTCGGTTTTGGCACGGCCTCCGCTCGCGCCGTACATGACAGCGTCTCCGGCGTCCAGGCGGGTCCTCTTCTGCGCCGCGCGGATGTCCCCAATGCCTCCGCCCGGCCTACCCCCTCAGTCAAAAGCGCCGCATCCCGGCCCCAAACTCGACACCGCCGCCATAGCGGGCAACAAAATGGAGGAAGCGCCACTTCCGGCGAGGGCAGCCCTACTTCCGGCGAGCAGATTCCGCAGATTCGCTACTCCTCGGAGCCGTTCGAGGCGCCAGGAAGTGTTTCGGTTCTAGCCTTTTGCGTTCGGAGGCGTCGCCACGGCAGGAGCTGATGTGCTCAAAGGATAGCGCGTGTGTGGTGTTCGTTTTCTCAGACCGTTGTCCAGAGCAGTGGCGAAAGCGCGGCGCCGGATTACGCGCTACCCGCATCGGGCCCGCCGGGCGCTGCGCGGAAGGAGGGCGGGGGCTGCGCAGGCCCAGTGCGCGGCTCTCGGGGGCGGCCCCTCCCTGCGCCGGGGCGAGGTCTCCTGGTTACCCGCTGCTGGGGCATGGGTGGGGGCCGAGGGCTGGGCCCTGGGGGACCGGGAGATTCTGGGGCTGGGGAGCTCTTGGGCTGGAGGGCTGGGGGCCGAGGGGCCGAGGGGCAGGAAGCTCGGGGAGCGCTGGGGCTGGGGGACCGTGGAGCTCTGAAGGTAGAGGCTGGGGGAGCCCGGGGAGCTCTGAGGCTAGAGGCTGCGGGGAGCCCTGAGGCCAAGGGAGCTCTGAGCCTGGGGGCTGGGGTTCAGGGGACGGGGAGCTCTGAGGCTAGGAGCTGGGGGACCAGGGAGCTCTGAGGCTGGGGGCTGGGGAGACCCGGGGTTGGGGGCAAGGCCCTGCCCTGTCCAGGGCAGTCACTCCAGGTTTCTGAGGCCCTGGTAACTTCTGAGTCCTGGCGATCGGGACCCTTATCCCGTCCATCTGGGAATGTTTCCGTGGCAGAAACTGAAGGGCTTACTTAGCAAGCCGTGAAGGCCCTCCCGGTAACCCGGCTTCAGGGTCTGGGGACTCATGTGGGGAAAAAAGTAGTCGAGATTGGTACAGAGGGCCTGGTTCTGGGAGACCAGCCACCTGGATGTGGAGTGACTGCTACTCGAGAGCGTTCCTCCTGGGCCTGGGTTTTCCCACCTGTGTATTCTGAAGGAGAGTGGCACCTTCCAGTCCAGTCTAGACCTTCAGGGCAGACTGCCCAGCGGCTGGAGTGCAGAAGCACTTCTTGGGGCCCCGAGCACTGACCGAGCTGTTCCTCATCTGGCAGTGAAGTAGATGTTCTTTCCGCCCGCCCACATCTCTTGTCCGTGAAATACAGCTCTTTCTGCTCATAAGGTTGAGATAAGGTAATGCGTATAAACGGTAATAGGGTTTTTAAAAATTGAGCCACGAGCAGTTTCTACCTCAGGCCTTTGCTCTTGTGATTTCTTTGGCTGTGTCACTCTTCTGGCTTTGTCTGGGCCAGGCTTCCCATCCAGGTCCCAACTCTGCTCCTTTTTCAGCCTGGCTGTAGGTGTGCACACTAAGAATTTCCTGCACTGGTCCTCCCTTCTTGGGGCTGATCTGCCCTTGGAGCACCAACCGCCGTCTCACATTACGTCCTACATATAGCTCCCCCCAGTATTGGCTCCAGGAGAGCAGGAGTCTTGTGGGTTCTGCTGAGCATCCCCAGTTCCTGGGCTAGGGCCTGGCACACAGTTGGCCAAGCATGGATTTCTATCTGTGGAATGAACATGACAGAGCCATGGTCCTGTCTGGCTCTTCAAGGCTGCCTTGCTACCACCGAGGGGGCATATCGTGGGCTTTCTCAGTTGCTCGGTAAGTCCCACCGGATGCCCTAGGCGCCTGTAGGTCTGGTGGGATGCTGGCTCTGCTTCAAGCTTTTCCTGGAGTTTAGGGAGCTGGGTGAGGCCCAACGCTCCCAGCCAAAGTTCTATGGTCCTTTGACCTGTAGGGATTCTGGAAGCCTTCAGACCGTGTGCGGATAGCTTTTTCAGCCTGGCATGGGATTTTGAAGACCTGGGTTGCACTTCTAACCCTGATTTCAGTTCCACTGGAATTTTGAGTTCCGTTCTTTCTGAGCCTCTCTTCTCTGTAAAGAGGGGACAGGACAGGACTCTGTCCTTTGGAAAGCTGCTGGAGGTCTTAGCGCTGATAGCCGGGGATGTCCATTCTGCCCCAAGTGTGTTTTCAAACAAAAGCGCTGAAGCATGTGTGTGTTGGGGGACGTAGGAGGTTAGCTGTTGAACCGGTTCAGTGGGGTTTGAACTGTGGGCCGCAGTCCGTTGCTGCCTATGGAATCCATTTAGAGGCTCGTAACCAGCATGAAAACACGAAGAAAAAGTCCCCTTGGTTTTCCGCATTTCCAAGTGAATCTTAGAATTAGCTTGCCCAGTTCTTCCCAGAAGCCTCCACGTGTTGCTGCTGGGACTGCCCGGGGAGGGCTGACACCTTGATGTTTGCTCCTGCAATCTACTAGGCATGCATCTGTTGAAAGTTCTGTCAGTGTTTACTCCGCAAACTCGCAATCCCTTTTAAGTCCCACTTGCAAATAGCTTGTTGCAGAGAAGACGGTCTTAAAACACTGAGTGTGTGTTTGGCTGCCTTGTCCAGCGTCATTTTTTCTTACTCTTTATCTGTAGCTTGGTTTGGATTCCTGAGCTGGGCAATCATATGGTCTGTGACTGATGCCCACTTTGCTTCTTCCCGGCCCTACCCTCTCCTTGCCATCCAGTCATTCCTCCATTCTCTCTCTACCCACCCCGCCTTGTAGCATGAGCGCCTCTGCTCTGACGGTGGACACGTGGACATCGTGCACATGCTCAGCTGTTCCTGATCTCAGTGTGAAGGTTTTACCACCTCTACTGTTGAGTGTGGCTCAGGGTCAGGGCTGTTGGAGACCACCCTTTATCAGAAGAACATTCCCTTGTATTCCTAGTTCATTAGGTTGTGTGTGTGTGTGTATTTTAATGAAAGATGGTAGAATTTTATCAAATGCCCTTTTTGCAGTGAGATGATTATTTGATTTTTCTCTTTCAATCTAATAAGTGAATTACATTGATTTTCTTTGTTTTTTAAAAAAGATTTTATTTACTTATTTATTTGACAGACAGAGATCACAAGTAGGCAGAGAGGCAGTTAGAGAGAAGAGGAAGCAGGCTCCCTGCAGAGCAGAGAGCCCAATGTGGGGCTCGATCCCAGGACCCCAAGACCATGACCTGAGCTGAAGGCAGAGGCCCAACCCACTGAGCCACCCGGGCGCCCTGCATTGATTTTCTAATGTTAAAGTAACCCTGAGTTTTCCAGATCATTTCAACTTGGTCATGATATTTTATTCTATATATATATTGCTGGGTTTGATTTGCCAATGTTGTGTTTAGGACTTTTTGTTGTTGAGAGGGGAGAACACCTACAGTTGACAGAAGTGCAGAATATGTAAGGAGCTTGTATGAATCAGTAAGAAAAATAATTAAAAAATGGGTGAGGGCACCTGGGTGGCTCAGTTTGTTAAGCAGCTGAGACTTGGTTTCAGCTCAGGTCATGATTTCAGGGTCGTGAGATCGAGCCCTGCACTGGTGCTCCACGCTCGGCGGGGCATCTCCTTGAGATGCCCTCTGTCCCTCTGCCTCCTGCGCACTGGTGCGTGCAGTGTTTCTCTTAATAATAATAATAATAATGGTGAAAGATTAACAGAGGCTTTTCTAAAAAGGACACGTAAATGACAATAAACACATGGAAAGGAACTTAATCTCTGTCAGGGAAATGCAAGTGGGATACCGTTTGGACCCCAGAAATGTAAGCCCCAACGTGAGCAAGAGTGGGTAGGGGCGGGCGGCAGTGCGCACCTTCATCTGCCCCTCGCGGTCTAAGTGGATAAAACCTCTGTTGGGTTTATTCAGTTTTTATTCTGTTTATTTGTTTCCTTAGTTTGTCTATTGCTACAGCCACAGCAGGAGCCCTGGACACAGATGTTTCTGGTGCCGTTCATTGAGTGGCCACACACCGGGAAGAGCCCGTGTCCATCAGGAGTAGAAGGGATGAGTAAATTGCGGGGTGTGGAGACACGTGATGGGATGTAACGCAGGGGGACGGGCTGCCGCTGTCGGCAAGAGCGTTGGTGGGCCCTGCAAACGATCTTGAACGAAGGAGGCAAGGTAGAAAAGTGCAGACCGTGTTGGAGTACATGCACGATTCCATGCATAAAAGGCAAACAGGCGGAATCCCCCTGTAGTGTTTAGGGGTGTGTATGTGGCTGGTGAGGTTAAAAAGAAGCAAAGTGGAGTTACAGGCGTTACAGCGGGGGAGGGGGAGGCAGACGGTCACCCTAGGATGCCTGGTCACCCTGAGATGCCCGTTTGCGTTGCTGAGCTGGGGGAGGGTCATTGTGTGGGTGATCAAAACTGTCAAGTGCCGTTTTCTCTAACGCCTTTAAAAAGGAAAAAGGACATCCCGGCTGTAAGTTGTTACTACTTTCTATATTTTAATCTCAGCTGCACCCACACACACACAACCGTACTTCTTACGGGGGCTTGCTGTAAACACTTGGAAGCTGCTTGTGTTCTCTGGAAGGCGCCTTCCTGTTCTGTGATGGGGCGTTGTCGCTAGCTTATGTGAGCTTCGTTCCCACAGGGGAGTGCGTGTCGGGGACGCAGCCGGCGTCTCACAGGGAGAGTGGGTTTGGGGCAGGACGGCAGCTCCTTCCCCCACTGCGGAGGTTCCTCATCTGTGGGACTAAGAACCTAGCGGGCCGGGGGTCCCCTGCCCCGCCCGCATGCTAACTAGTCACAGCTGGTCTGAGGGAGGCAGAGGGAATGCCTGTCCTAAGATCACGCACGGTGACAGGCAGAGGCTGGAAGTCAACAGTCACAGGAAATGGGTCCATATGTCTAGATTTTCGTGACAGTCCATTGTCTTGCATTTACGCTCTGTTCAGCTGAGTGGGATCTGATCTCTACACACGTGGAAGGGCTCCTGTGAGGAAGGCGGTAAGTCAGAGTGACGGGCCCTGGGTCCCAGTTTGGGTTCAGGGTGATGAAAAGCGAACCAGTCATGCCACCTTGCCCGTATACCCACTGGGTGTCAGAAAACACGGATTTGTATCCCAATGGCAACAAAAATCCATGACCCCTCCTTGGGGTCCTTGGTTGGGAATTTTGTTCCGTGACAAATGACACGGCGGCCTCCAGGAGCCGGATGGTGCGGAGAGCGGGGTTTCTAGCGAGGTGCTTTGTCTTCTTGAATAAAAGGAAGATTCTCTTGCTAACAGAGAATGGGTGCTGGGAGGCCCAGCCAGCCCCAGCAGCTGCGTTTTACATTATTCCCGCTCAATGTGTAATCAAGTGGGAGGGGGAAGCACGTAAACATAATTACTGCAGAGGGGCGTCCGGTCTGTGAATCTGCAAGTGCTTGGCTGGAAAACAGGAGCGCGTGTCGCCGAGCGCTTCGTCAGTCAGGTTTCGGTTCGGAAAACAGGCGGTTCCACGGAGGGAAGTTAGTGAGCACATAGTAGAGTCCCAGGGAGAGCTGCACACCGCTGGGCCGGGCAGCCCCAAGCCCCCGCCACGCTCCGAGGGAGGAATAGGTCAGCAGTGACCCCCACTGGAGCCCAGACGGGGCCCCTGCGGGAGCTGGAGGCAGGAACTGAGGAAGAAACCGCATCTGATGATGGAGAAAGCCCACGGCCTGCCCCCTCCTCCTGCCCTCCGACAGCCACGTGGTGCCACCATTGGCTGGAGCCGGGTGGAAGCAGGGGCTGAGCCCCCTGGAGCACTGGGCCCAAGGCAGTGGTTGACGAGAGGACTGGTGGCTGCCTCACCCCGGAGCATCTGTGTCACCCACTCAGTCCCCACGAGGCTGTGCTACAAAGAAGGCAGTGGGCCTTGGGGGGAGTCATGTGTGCCGAGCCTCAGGTCCCCAAACCAGGACAATGACAGTTTCAGACCTCCCAGAAACGGACTCTTCAGCCGGTCTGTCAGGACAGCCTGGTCAGCGCTGCTTGGGTCCTGTTAGACCCCTGCCTTCCCCCAAAAGGGAGTAACGTCGCCATAACCAGACTGCTTTTATTTTTGTTTATTATTATTTTAAGAAATTTATTTTGGAGAGAGAGAGAGAGGATGAGCGGGAAGGAAAGAGGCAGAGAATCCCAAGCCGACTCAGCCTGGAGCACAGAGCCCTACGTGGGGCTCGATCCCGTTTCCCTGAGATCATGACCTGAGCGGAAGCTGAGAGTTGGACGCTTTACTGGCTGGGACTCCTGGGTGCCCAAGAAACCCACTGATCTGTGTGGTGATGGCCTCGTTCCTGCTCCCTCTGCCTGTGAAAGTCGCTCAGCTCCTCGGAGCTCCTGTCCTGCTGGCCGGATGCCGCCCGAGTCTCAAACCCTTGAATCAAGTCAGAAAGACCTTTAGGGTTTGGCGAGTTGAATTTTGTTTTCTCACAGCCTCTTCCTGAAGAAGGCACCGTGCAGAGCTCGTGGGCCCGTCCAAGGCTGCGGACAGGCAGGGGCCTCCCGGAGCCTGCGCTTCTGCCCGTGGTGGAGTGGCCGCGAGGCGCTCACAGCCCCAGTCGCTGAGAGGCTCAGAGCTGGGAGTGCACATCTGAAACGCCTGCGCAGCTGGGACACAGCAGAGGGAGGGTTTTCTTAGGATGTTTTCTTTTCTTTTTTTTAAATTATTTTTTTTAAAAGATTTTTATTTATTTATTGAGAGAGAGGCAGTGAGAGAGAGCATGAGCGAGGAGAAGGTCAGAGGGAGAAGCAGACTCCCCGCGGAGCTGGGAGCCCGATGCGGGATTCGATCCTGTGACTCCGGGATCATGACCTGAGCCGAAGGCAGTCGTCCAACCAACTGAGCCACCCAGGCGTCCCAAGATGTTTTTTTATGCAGTCTCTGTCCGCCCAGCTCTGTCATCGTGTCTGTGATAGCCGGCGTCTCGGGTGCCGTGTAACCCAGACTCGCCTCCTTTAAGCCGGTGTGTTTTTGGTTTTAAGAATTTTTTTTTTATTTGACAGAAACAGCAAGAGAGGAAACACAAGCAGGAGGAGTGGGAGAGGGAGAAGCAGACTCCCCAACAAGTAGGGAGCCCAATGTGGAGCTTGATCCCAGAACCCTGGAGTCATGACCTGAGCCGAAGGCAGGGGCCTACCTAACTGAGCCACCCAGACGCCCCTCAAGCCGGCGTTGTAACCCGAGTCTGAAGATGAAGCCGGGTTGTGCTGAAGACGGTAGCCTGTGCATCGGCTGGGGAGGTTTGATGGTAAAGACCACATGCTCTGCCCTTAGTGACCATTTCTCTGTCTTCCCACTGTGTCATTTCCAGAAGCTTCGAAAGCTCAGGGAAGAAAAAAGCACTCTTTCAAAACGAGGGCAGTAACAACACACCGAACTCCAAATGCACAGATCTACCCCCCACCCCGGCCCATGCTGTTTGCTAGGCTCAGAAACCGCCACAAGACAACCCCCCAAATAAGCAGCCCCGTCTGACCCCCCTGCTCTGGCCCATGTCATCCCCAATCTGTCCCTTCGGTGTGAGAGTCTCCGGGCCGTCGTGGGGCAGCCCTTTGGGAAGCATCTTTGCTCCCGCTGGGGCGTGTGCTCAGCTCTGAGGCGGGCCAGCCTTGTGCAGCTCTGCCGTGTCCCACCCCGGCTTCGGTCACCTTCATTTACCGATCACACCGATTCGCTGACTAGATAGGAGACTGTGTTTTACTCCTCACCAAATTCTTCCCGGTCATACTTTAACTCACTGGTTGGCGTGGCATTCGGGCTGGACTCCGAGCACCATTCCCAAACTGGCATTTCAGTTGAGCCATCAGGCTAAATTTGGGTCAGACATTACCCGGGCCTGGGGTGCCCCGGAGGCCTTCAGAGACAGAAGCGTGGTTACCTGCGTGTGGTCCGTGGATCCCTGATCGCGGCTGTCCCGTGTCTTCCGTTGCCTTGAACTCCGGCCAAGTTGTTCCCTTAGACACGGAGGGCAGCAGCCTATGCACGTGCTCCGTGAAGAGGCCTCGGATGGCTGAGGGGCTTTGCAGGTGTGATGAAGTTGAAGGTCTAGAGATGGGGAGCCTGGATTATCGGGGGGACGTGCAATGTGATTGCTGGGGTCTCTATAACCAGGAGGTGGCCATGGGCACATCGGGGGAGCAGACCACGGGAAAATGCAAGCAGGCTGGGCGCCATGGCAACCTCTAGAAGGGAGCGGCAGAAAGCATTCCGCCCCCCTCCAAGGCTTCCACAGAACCAGCCCCACCTGCACCTGGATTGGAGCCCGTTGAAGGCTCATTCTGGACTTGCAGTCTCCAGAACTACAAGATGATAAATTTGTGTTGCATTAAAGCCACTGAATATGTGGTTGTTCGTTACAGCAGCCTCAAGAAATCAATGCATATGGTGGTAGCCCCATATGTAACTGTTCGAGGAACCGCCAAAGTCTTGCACAAATGCTGTACTACATGCATGCCTACAGCCTGCGGTGTGGTCCGTCCTGTCTGTCTGAGCCATTTTAGCAGGTGTGAACCCCTGTGGTTTGGATTTGTACTTCCCTAGTGACTAATGAGGTTGAGCATCTATTTTTTAAAAAATTTTATTTACTTGAGAACAGGAGAGAGAGCCAGTAGGGGGAGGGACAGATGGAGAAGCAGACTCCCCGCTGAGCAGAGAGCAGACATGGGGCTCAAGTTGGGACCCTGGGATCATGACCTGAGCCGAAGGCAGACGCTTCGCTGACCGGCCCCTGAACATCTTCCCATGTACTTGTCAGCCATGTAGGTCTATTCTCTGGTGAAGTATCCCCTCAAATCTCTTAAAAATTACAGTGTTTTTCCATATACCAGGATATACTGATTGGCTTCCTTCTTGAAATGAACTAGTCCCCTGTTTTATATCACGGTAGCTGAGTTTTGCCTGTCTTCACACTGTAGATAAACGGAATGCTGTAGCATCTGGTGTCTTGGTCCTGATAATGTCTGCGAGTCATTCCTACGGGTTCTTCTCCGGGCTCTTCTGTCTCACTGCTGGATAGCATCCGGTCGCGGTAACAGCATCATTCATTTATCCGCTGTGCTGTTTCTGGGCATTGGAGCGGTGTGCATTTGGGGGGTCTTACAGACGGCGCTGCTGTGAGCCTGCTCACACCTGCCTTTCGGGGAGCAGTTCCCCTGGCATTTTCGCACGGCGGGGATTGGACCAGGGGGTTCTGTCATCGGGCATTTCCCAGGTGACCCTGTTTCCGATCAGGCAGCCGCCACAGTCATCCTCTAGTCTCTGTGGCACAGGCGAGTGTCGAGGTTGGAAACCTGGACGGGGGATGGGGTGAGACCGAGGGTCCGCCGGCGTGCAGATGACTCGGTGAATGTCTGCTCCGCACCACCGCAGAAAGCACGTGGCCTCAGCTGTGGCCGGGGAATTTATTTAGAGCCACGACCATTTCCCTGGGGGGTTGGGGGGAGGGACTCTGTCTGTAACTGGTAGCACTGAGGCGTTCCCGCTGTTGCCAGGTTACCTTTGCTCTCTGTCAAGTGAACCTGCAAAGGACCAGGTGGCAATGGTGGCCTCAAAGAGCTCTTTCAGGGACATCCTCAGCCGAGCCCACACCACAGCCAAACCTCTTCTCCAGATCAGGGACGGAAGCAAAGCAGTGACACGCTGTCTTTCCCCGAAACACTGAGCCCAGCACTTCGTGATTTGCTTCCACCAGGGGCAGATACGGTTTTGGCAACCCGGCTGTGGACCAGTTCCCTGTCCTTCCGTCTCCCTGAGGCAACCTGAGTGTTTTAAGTCCTGAAAATGATCTTTTCCTGTCAACCACGGGTATTAAACTCAGGTGCTTACAGGGGCCAGACGTGATGCTCAGGAGGTCACTCAGTGCTAGAAGGGGGGGTTGGGAGCACCTCTCTCTAGAATTGAGGACCCTTGCCCCCGTGCCCAGGGGCTCTGGGGGAAGCTGAAAGTCTGGCCTTTATGTGCCCGCCCTTTTTAAGTCAGAAAAAGCAGACCCAATAAAGCATTTTCCCTTAGGCCAGCACTTTGCAGTCTCCGTTCTGAATGCTTTTGAGGGGGTTGAACATGCACAATAGCGTTTCAAAGCGGAGGCTCTAGTGGAGAGACTCCAGGGAGAGCCTGAGCGCCGCCAGTCCTCCCTGTCCCTAGGCCTGCACTGAGAAGGGCGCCCTCGCCGGGATGCACTCCCCTGGAGGAGGGGTGGCCCACCCATGGCCGATGTGACTGAGGACCATTGTCCTCCCACTGAAGGGATGTAGAGGCGGTGTGATGGCACTCAGCCAGGGCGCCTGCGGGGGCGGTGTGGGGTGGGCTGCATCCGGAAAAGTCAACTGGTGAGGGCCCGCGGGGTTCCAGTACGGGACCCAGACGCAGAAGAGCGGGGAGCGGTCCAGGCGTGAGGCCTGAGGCTGATCAGCATAGAAATGCTGGCTGGGGGGGCTCTGCCCATCTCTCTGAGGGCCCTGCCATAGGGTCCTTAGGGTCGGCTGGGCAACCCTGGGACAAAACCCACCCCAGCACTCCCTGGTCAATGTCCCCGAATGCCCGGGCTCCACCCAGCCCACCAAGACCCCTCACCCCCACCCTCGGTGCCTCACTGGTACGGAGCAGAGCGTACGGACGTGAGGATCAGTGGACTCAGGGATCTGACAGGCCTGAGCTGGGTGTGCAGGTTTGTGGGCCCAGACACAGGTGGGGTTTGGAGTGCAGATGTCTACCTGTAAATTCTCTCCTTGAATTTTGTATTCAGCTGGGGATGGGTCAAAGTCCACAGAGGATTTTTTTTTTTTTTTTTAATCCAAAGCAGTATTTAAATATTTGGAAACTTATCTCGAAGAATAGAGTTACCTAGACTTTTGGGCCAGGGCTCCGGCCTGCAGACACTGTTCTGGGCCAAGGGGTGGCTGTCCCCGTGGACACAGTCCTCCCCCCTCCCCTCCTTAGCCCTGCTCCTCAGGGGTCTGTGGGTAGCCTGGGAGAGGTCAGCTCCAAGGTCTTCTGGGAGTGTGGGACAGTGCCTGGTCACCACCTGCTGGAGGCACAGGTCTCTCCCCGCTCCAGCCATTGTGGCAGCTCAAAGCCTCCTGGGAAGCTGGACGGGGAGTCAGGGGTTGGGTGTTGGGGGCAGGCAGCAGACTGCATCCCCAGCGCACGACTGCATCCCCAGCACTGACACCCGCCCCCAGCCCCCCTCTTCTCATTCTGGCCTCTCAGAGGGTCTGATGCCCTCACGTGGTACAAGGGCTTCATGTCACCATTTCTGTGTCTGTCTCTCTATTTTTGTCAATTTCTGTCTCTCCATCTGTGTTTCTGTTTCTGTCTCTCCCCCCCTCTCTCCCTGTCTTTCTCTCTGTCTCTCTCTGTCCCTCCCTCTCTGTGTGTCTCTCGGTCTCTGTCCCTTCTTTCCTCTCTCTCTGTCCCTGTGTGTGTTTCTCTCTCTGTCCCTCAGTCTGTGTCTCTCCGTCTGTCTCTATCTCTCTGTCTCTACGGACTGGGCAGCCCCTGGTGTGGAGCATCGTCTGCGAAGATACCCTGCCCAAAGCCCGTCTCCATCGGCCAGGCCCTGCTCTGCGATGACCACAGTCACTACTGAGGGCCCAGCTTCGCAGTGAAATGGTGAAGTGCGGGGGCCCCAGACCATGTGACTGGCTTGCCCACTCCCGGGGCAGAGGCACCAGAGCCATGGGGTCAGCCGGGGTGGGGGGCGCCTCTCTGCACAAGCCTGGGCCTGGCTCCCAAGGGATAGGGCTGCTCCAGAGCCCAGGGACCAGAGCATCTAGGGGACAGTGTCCACTGAGGACCAGACGGGCATCGGTCAGCTGGTGACGGGTGGGCGACTCCGTTCCTGCGGGTGGTGAACAGTCCCAGGGGACCATGACAGGAGCTATGACACAGCCTCTCACCGGGGATGATGCAGGGTCACCTGAATGAGGTGTGACAGGAGCGATGACACAGCCTCTCACCGGGGATGATGCAGTCACCTGAATGAGACTGGACAGTCCTTGGAGCTGACTCCACACCCTGACTGTCTGGTCCCTGAGGTGGGTGGTTCAGTCAGGGCTTCTGTGACCCAGACTCTGCCTCTGGCAGCTCAGCCAGGGCCCTGCTGACCACAGCACCCTTGTGCAGACCAGGAAAAGGCCCTGCTTCAGGGGACACCTAGCTACCTGGCCTGTGCACCATGGGCTCCTCCTCAGCCCCCTTGTGCCCCCTCCTGGTCATCCTGAGCAGTGCACAGCCTGCTCCACCAGCCTGGGCGGCCCTGACTCAGCCCTTGCAAAATGGGCTTGAAGCAGCTTGAAGGTTGAAAGCACTCCAGGCCTTCCTTCTAGAAATTCATCCCAGGGAAGTAATCAGGAGTGTGTGCCAAGATTTATGATCATAGCAGTGTTGTTTATAATGGTGGAAAAATTGGAGACAATCTAAATGTTTAAAAATAGGGCTCCATTAAGTAAATTATTGTGCAATATTCTCCGAGCATTCCAAGCATGCATTACAAATAATGCTCTAATGTGCACAAGGACGTCTGTGCAAGGACATGCATTGTGGGCTTATTTGTCGGGACAAAAGGCTGAAGTAAACGTCTGTTGTTAGGGACCCACCTGAACTGTGGGGCGTCTGCGCAGCGGGGCTCTGCCATCTCCTCATGGCGAGGGCGCTGCAGCCTCAGGACGCGGAAGGATCCTCGAGATGTATCTGAAATGTCCAGAGGCGTGCTACCATCTGTAGAAAAAGATGTGCGGCTATAGATGTAGGTGTGTAAGCGCGTTCGTGCTCAGACTCTCTCTGCCGAGGCCAGCAGCTCACTCTGGCTCACGTCCCTGCCCTGGGTCCCCCTGGCACTCTATTTAACCATGGGACTTAATTTGGGGAGGAAGTAAACAAAACATACCCTAATATGCAAAAATAACGGGGGGAGGGCATCTTGTCAGCTTGGGGATGCGTTCAGCCCTGCCAGGACCGGGGATCCCTCTCTGGCCCCGCGGGATCCTCCCCACTCACCCTTTTCCTGCCCCAGCCCTGGAATCAGCTCTTCCTCCTGGAGTGATGGATACACATACCCCGGGAGTCCCTCCTTCCTGTCGCTCGAGGGAAGCGGCACTCAGTGCTGTCAGGATCAGAGAGCCGTTTGTGGGGGTAAGGCCCCCTGACAGTGCAGGGGAGGATGGGTCACAGAGGACTCCGGCCCATGGATACCGCGTGCTGCACGGGCTGAAGTAGAAGATCAGTTTATGGAAGATGCAATGTGCCTTCGGTCTCACACTCTGAATTTGGGGCTGGGACCTTTCCCTCCTGGGAGCTCCCTGCCGTCCCCTCCTGGGTCCCGGCTCCACCTCCCACCTTTCCTTTATGCCCTCCGGTCCTGTCAGCGCCCCGGGGCCGCCCTGGGGGCCTGGGAGATCTGCAGTCCCCACTCCTCCCGCAGGGGCCTCCTCTAACTGTGGGCTCCTAACCAGAGCTGCCTCATGGTCCCTAGACACAGGGCCCGGGATGGCCTAGCTCACCATGAGGGTGGACGACTTCACGGGCAAAAAGCAGGCCCTGGGTGTCACCAGCATGTCCAGAGAGGAGCTGTCTTGGGAAGGACCTAGGGCCGTTTCCTCACTGGGTACTTCTCTGGGCACAGGCAGAGGGAGACAGCTAGAGGTGTGTCTCTCCCCCATCCCCCAATCCCCTGCCTGTCCCCAGATCCCCCCTTCACCCTCACCTGGCAGGTCCCACACCGTCTAGTCTGTGGTCTGTCTCTCCTGAGGCAGGACAGGGCACAGCAGCGGGCGGCCCGTCTTCCAAAACCACGTCTCTCGGCCATCACTTGGCAGGGACTCCCGGAAGCCCGGAGGAAGCCCCCAGAGGACAGGACTTGAGAGGCAGGGGAGGAAGCGCTGGCGGTCCAGCGGGCAGGATGGAGGCGCCAACAGCTTCGGTGCTCAGGGCCGGCTCTCCTCCTGCCTCCTGGGGTCAGCGCCAAGGACCGGGCCATTTTCCGCAACTGAACAGATTTTTCCGTGACATTTCCTTGATCATTGGCAAATAAATATTTCCCCAATTGGGGACATTTCAATTTGAAGTGCGCTGGAGGTGAGCGTGGCTTCGGCGCTCCCCAGGCAGCGAGGACCTGCAGGGCGCCCCCGTTCCAGTGCTCCCTTCCAGGAGCCGGGGGACCCCCTTCCGGATGCCGGTCTTCAGGGGCTGGGGCTCGCCGGGTTTGGCTAAACCAGAGGACTCGGGCTGCTGCTGGCGTTCTCACGCCGCGACCCTCGGCGGTCCACGCGGCTCGGCGCC
Organism: Mustela nigripes; assembly: GCF_022355385.1. NCBI lineage: Eukaryota > Metazoa > Chordata > Mammalia > Carnivora > Mustelidae > Mustela > Mustela nigripes. Next base: position 1,081,653 of record NC_081564.1, read on the forward strand.
CGGTGGCGAGGCCCGGGGGCGCGGGTCCCGGCTCCTCGCGGGGGAGCCCCGAACCCGGCGCGGCCCACTCGACCGGCGAGCATCCACCTGCAGGCAGGGCGCGGGACCCCAGCCCCGCTGCGTGTCGCGAGGTCGTCAAGGCGGCCCCGGACCCTCCCAGGGAAGACCCTCCCCACCCCCTTCAGGACACAAACTTGTCACTTACAGCCCCGCCCAGAGCTCGGCCCGCCCTTTCCCGGGGGCGTGGGGGTGGGGCCGGGCCGCCTCCGACGGGTGGGCGGGGCCGGGCCGGGGCGGGGCGTCCGCGGAGCCCCGCCCACACGGACCGGGCTCCGCCGGCTGCTCCGACCCGAGTGGGGTCTCCCCTACCCTCACTTACCAGCCGCCGAGGTGTTGGGTTTTTCACACCCGGCGCGCGCCGGGGGAGTTGCGCTCGGGGACCCCACTCCGGGGCGCCTCGTGGGGGCGGGAAGCACGGCCGGAGTGCGGAGCGCGGCCATCCGGAGGCTGAGGGTCTGCGCTTGGGGGACAGCCCGGCTGGCTCCCCGTCGGCGGGTGAGGGGCATTTGCGGCGCAGAAGGAAGGGCTGCGTGTTGCGGCCGGCCCGCCGTGCGCCATCAGGAAGCTTCCCCTGCCTCCCTCTTGTCACCTGTGGGCCTCAACCTCAGGCCCCGCACGGTCCCCGACAGCCCAAGGTCCCCTCCCGCTGTGACCTCACCAGCCTTTCAGGCCTTCCAACCTCGCATGCTCTCCAGAAAGACCCCCGACTCGTCCAATAGCTCCTGCAACTGCCCGAATAGGACTCTGATTGGTCCGCATCAGGTTGCATGCCCAAACCCCAAATAACGCGGTGGCCAGGGACGCTGGGCATTGCTGGGTGACCCAGGTCACAGCATTCACGTGTAGGAAAAGGCAAGGGCCCTATATACACCAGAGCTGCTGGCGGCAGAGAGGGTCAGCCCCCAGGGAAAGGAAAGCCGCAGGTGCCAACTTTGGAGAGTGACCTTTACTGAAGGCCGCCTGGTGCTCAGTGCCCGCGGCTGCACCCCCTCCCTGCACCAGCTCTCTGGCTCCTCAGGAGAGTCTGTCTAGTGAGCCCCAGCACTGCAGCCATCAAGGGCAGGTGCTGGAAGAAGGCAGAGACCCTGGGTTTTGCACACCCTAAGTGGAGGGAGCCACACTTGGCTTGCCCCTGACACAAGTTTACTGAGTGTGCGCTATGTGCCAAGACAGCTGAAGTGGAGGGCACATGCCAGTGAGGACACAGGACAGCCCCGCCCAGCAATATGCCCAGCATCGGGTCACACCCAGACAGCCCCTGTGGCGTTGTGAATCCTGGGGGCAGAGAGCATACCCACCAGCGCCATCTCCCCTCTGCTCCTACTGGGGCGCAGGGGAAGGACCTGCCTCCTAGAGCTGGAATAGGAGTGTCAGAAGACAGGAGTGTCGGAAGATACAGCTGGGGGCTGGCTTCTTTCTGGAGTCATGCGTTTGGATCTGTGGGTTTGCCTCACAGAGCAAGAGGGTTCTTAGAGGGTGTGGGATCGTCCAGCTGGGCTCTCCAGCCTGGCGGGAATGTGTCTGTGGCCATGCTCTGAGGTTCACAGCTCACCCTGAGTCCCTGTGGGGTGATGGGTGCCAATATGTCTCCCTGGAATCTTCAGGTCCCCCCGAAGGTCACAGCTCAGGTAGTGACATTGTCACACCTGTGGGCCCGAGCACTCTGGTCCAGGCTAGATGCCCCTCCCTGGCCCCTCCTCCCTGGCATGCCCCCGGCAGACCCCAGAGCCTGCTCCTGCTTTGGCCCAGAGGGCGGGGTTGCACAGGTCTGGGACCCGCATCCTGGAGGGGCCTGAAACGGATCAGAGCCATGGCAAAGGTGAGGCCTCACTCTCCTGTCATTCTGTCTTGCCTTTGGGTGGAATCCAGCCATGGACCGTGTGCATATGTGTGCATGAGTGTGAGCGTGTGTGTGTGTGTGTGCACGCGCACACGCGTGCGTGCACCCGCAGCTGAGCAAGAACAACCCCATTTGAGCACTGCCGTTCATCTTGCTGGACCCCGGTCTGAGGACAGATGGACAGAGAGCCAACACGTCCACTCAATGGTCTCTAGAACCCACGTGTTTGTAGAAGCACTGTTCTCAGCCAGATAAGCCAACAACCTCGTAGGAGAGATGATAGTGCAGTGCACGTGACTCGCGTACAGCAGCGAACGCTCAGAAGCACAACTTACACGTGGTGAGTCCATCCCAGAAGGCCTCAGGCCCTGGGGTCATCATGCAAGTGGGCAACACACTGTCCACGACAGGCCATGTGTCTAGGAGGAAGGCCGGGGCTACAGCACAAATAAGCCAGGGGGAGAGAGGCACGCACTGAGGACCCTGACCCGTGGGTGGGAGGAGTCCCTGCGGTCCCGCCGTGCTGAGCCCCAGGCCCCCATGCAGCCGTGGTCTGGGACTGTGTGAGTGTAACCCGCGTCACGGCTCAGGGCGCCTCTGTCCTGGCCGCCGCCCACCACCACAGAGGCTGCTGTGACCACACAGGGGAGGCCGGAGCTCAGGGCCTGCTCCTTGCCCATCCCACACACGATTTCACCCACTTTGCTCTGTCATGACCCGTTCTGGACCCTCAGGCCCCAGCGTCCAACGTGGCTTTAGACTCTGACTCTCCAGGAGACTCCTTTCCTAAATTAAGCTGAATTCCTGAATGCCACCTGTGCCACAGGGACATGTGTGGGAGTTGCTAAGGCTCTGTTCCCATGGAGCCGGCGCCCAGCAACTGAACATGAGGTGCCCCTGGAGGGGCGTCAGCAGAGCCGGACTCTGGCTACGTCTGTCCTTGATCCCCGTCCTGGGGCGTCCAGGCTCCTAACCCCCTCTCTGCCTGCGTCCAGGGCCCGGGGCCAGGTGCCCACGGCAGGGCCACGCCCTACGCGCTCCCTTCCCCCGGGACGTGGGAGCTCACTTCTGTGACCGTCCCCATGGGGACCTGCTCGTGCCCCTCGTCGCCCCGCAGAGGGTGTCTAGAGTGGCCACAGAAAGTAGAGAGACCTCATCCTCTTCGTGCACCCGCCTTCCCGAGCTTCTGTGCCCCGAGGCACTGCCCTTGCCTCTGCCCCTGCCCATGGCCCTGCTTTCTCCTGGTCCTTCCTGGACTGGAAGCATAGTCTGGCTTTTCCCCAGCCACCACCAGGGGGAAGGGCAGGTGATGCTGCTCTAGCCCAGCTTCCTGCCTCTGGTTGGTGGGAATGAGCTAACCGTTACCCTTTAACCCCTCAGAGACGTGCTCCCCAGAGGATGGGGTGGGGGCCCAGCTGGGACAGAGGGACGGGCACCGTCGTCCATACACCATCCCAGGCACCACGCGTCCACTCCCCCGGGGCCAGAGGTTGAGTCACTGTCTCCGAGCAGCCGACCGCGGCTCCTCCTGACTCTGTGATGTTCTCACCATCACAGGCACACACAGTGGTACGTGATTTTCACCTCCATGTCAGCAAGCAGGACCTCAATGCCCCCACAGGAAGCAGCTGCTGCCCACACAGCCAGGGGGTGAGGACAGGGACCCTGCAGGCAGACAGGCAGACAGGCAGCCTTGGTGAACACTCGCTAGGCTTTCTGCCAGCCGTGGGGCCGGGAGCAGCTCAGTCTCCATGCAGAGCCCTGTTTGCTGTCCTGGGGCTGGGGGCAGGAGGCTTCCCCTGATTTGCTGACCCCTCCTTCCCCCACCCCCCTCACATACCTCCACTTTTCTCCCTGGGAGAAGACCCCCCACCCCCAATTTCAGGCTTGTGAGCAGGACGTAAACTCTGCACCCCTAGGCCTGCAGCCAGGATCCAAGGGGACCCCAGACCCGGGGTCACAGGATGGGCTCGGGATGGGGACCCACCCAAGTAGGCCTGGCAGATGAGATTCCAGGCTCTGGGACTTGGGAAGGTAGGCGGGGAGGGCAGGTGCGTCCTGGACGGGAGTGCACATTCGCACCGGGAGGGGAAGGTCACCTCCCTGAAGACAGCACCGGAGGGCAGAGAGAATGGGACAGGGGGACAGACCAGCAGAGGTACCCTGTGCACCCCGTGGGCCCACAGACTGGAGGCGGCACCCCTCCCCCATGCACCTG